>NC_087376.1:19799977-20099977 GCF_031761385.1 Necator americanus
GCAGCGGCGTCTCTAATCTTCGATCGCCGACGTAGGAGAGAACTTCGAGTCTCGTCCCTCACTTGCGTGAAACGGGATACTCCCAGCATCAATCTCTCAATTGCGCGTTCAATGACGCTCACCGCGTTTTCTTCCTGCTTGCGAAATGCCCAGGTTTCCGAAGCATAGGTCAAAGCAGGAAGTACGGCGTTGTTGAAGAGGTGAGCATGGAGCCGGGTGTTGCTGGTCTTCTTCACTACATTCTCGATGCTCTTACACGCTCCCCAAGCCGCTCGTCTCCTCCTGCCCAGCTCGGGGGTCAGGTCGTTTATCATATTCAATTCCCGACCCAGATAAATGTAGCTGGTGCATTCCGATATGTTCGTTCTGTTGAGCGTGAATGAAGCATCCGGGACCCATCCGTTACGCATAAACATCGTTTTTTGCAGATTCCCTTGAAGAACGATGCATCCACATGTTTCGTCGAATTCGGTCGGCATTCGTTCTGCTTGGCTGATGCTAGGTGTTATCAGTACGATGTCATCAGCAAAGCGCAAATGGTGTAGCTGCCCACCACCAACCTTCACTTCCATGTCGTCTCATTCGAACTTTCGCATTGAGGGTGGCTGTGAATATTTTGGATGAGATTGTACCACCCTGTCGAACCCCTCCCTTCACGTCAATGATGAGATTATTGTAGAATGGCGAAATTCTGGTCATGAAGTTGCTGTGCAACTCTCGAAGTACCTTTATGTACTGAGTAGGGCCTTGATTGTCCAAGGCTTCCATGGCCGCTTTCGTCCCAGCTGAATCGGAGGCCTTCTTCAAGTCGATGAAGGTGAGACAGAGCGGCGTCTTGTACTCTGGTGATACCTCGATGAGTTTCGAAACAATGTGAATGTGGTCAATCGTGCTGAATCCTTCTCGAAACCCTGCTTGTTCGCATGACTGTCCTTCATCCAAGACATTTTCTATCCTATTGAGGATCATTCTTGTAAAGAGCTTGTAGATGACGGACAGTAAGCAGATTGAGCGATAGTTGCCGATGTCATGTGGATTTCTCTTTTTATACAACAACACGGTCTTGCTGTTCTTTCACTGTTTAGGAACCTTGCATTCCCACAGGTAACGTGTAAAGAGCCTCGCCAGGGTGTTGATGAGTACTGGCGGAAGGTTCTTCAGGTGTTCTGGTCTTATTCTGTCGGGACCGGGTGCCGTAGGATTTCTTACCGACATGATAGGGTGCCGTATTTCGGACGGGAGGACCTCTGGAATGACATGTCTGGAATGACTCCCCTCAGATGGTGAGGAGGCAAAATAACATGGGCATCGAAGAAATCAGAGTAGCGTAGCGGATGCTTTTTCCCGCCTCTGCAGCTTCAGCCAGCACTTCTGCTCTTCTCTCCCTCTAAGGTCTTTCTTTATGGCCTCTTTGCAAAGCCCAGCGAGCTCGGACGTGAGTTCCTGGTTCCCTGCGGCTCGTGCTGCTCCACGCTTGCGTATCAGCTCAAGAGATTGAAGAGACAGGCGTCTCTTGGTAGTATTGAAACTCTCAGCCTTCTTCGTGCAGTCGTGAAGGTGTTCAACGAGCCCGTCATATTCCTCGTCGATGTTGTCCATTGCCGAATCTTTCCAAAAGCCGGCTAGCGTAGCAAAGAGATCCCACTTAATGATTGTTCTGGGATTTCGCTCTCTGAACTTGGCGGCTTTCTCTTCTCTCCTTGTGAAGAAAAATCCTCCTCGGAGGCGACGGTCCGATTCCGTATTGAATTTTGGCACAACAGCGACGTCCGTTAGGCAGAACCTTTTGCTAACAATGATGTGGTCTATTTCATTACGGTATCCTCCACCGAGTGACTCCCACGTCCAGCGTAAAGAGGAGGTCTTCTGGAATTGCGAGTTCCCATAGATGGTCTTAGTCGTCATGATGAACTCGGAGAGCCTCTCTCCCTGTTCATTCCATTGTAGGCCGTGGGTCCCGATGTGAAGTTCCTCAGGCGTTCTTCTTGGGCCAACTTGGCGTTGAAATCACCAATTATGACTTTGTAGAAGGTATGATCAGATCATATAGGAAGCTTCAACTTCTTCGTAGCTCGATGTTGGAGCATAAGCGGTGAAGATAGTCAAAGCTGGTGTTGATCCACATCTTCTCATCCGCAGACGTCCGATTCGGGTCGTAAGTTGTTCGAAAATGCCGATGTTCTTTGCCGTACTCGTGTTGACGAGGTTGCCAACCCCAACAACACCTCTACTGTCGCATGTTTCTAAGAACAGTTCTTCTATAGTTTCATTTACGGCGTTGAAAGGGTGACGTCGTCTCGTCTCGGTCAGTCCGATGACGTCGTACTTAATCTTTTTGGCTTGCATCATCAGATCTTTGATGGCCGCTTCCGATGCAAGCGTACGTGCGTTATAATTACAGATAGTCATCTTAGTCCTTTTCCGTTTCAGTAGCCAATATGACTCCTGCAACCCTGTCTTTCCTCTCGCTATCGTACCAGGCTTTCCTCCTGAATCAGGAGACTCTTTTCTATTACTGTGTTTTGCGTAAAAATTTTAAAACCCATGGGCAGGTTGCAAGCCTCTAGTCCCATGAGTTTTGGTTTCTCCACATTTTCATTCCGGGAGAACTTCCGTTCTCCCGGAAACATGTGGAGCTTATTTGTTGGAGGCGATTCCAAACCGCCTCCCTTGCACCTCCCAGTCACTTGATTGTAGGCTTTTGGCCGGACCTACGTGCGGGATACAAGGATGTCATGGGTCAGTCCTAGCTCTGCATAAAGAGGGAGTCGATCCACTGAATCCACCTGCGTCTCTGGGCAAGCACAAGGTCGCTTTTGATCCGCGATTACCTCCCTATCCGCCACCCGGGGACGCGCCACGTAGCCCCGCGACTAACCAGCTGTGGTCCCTCTAGTGAGGGATATCCGTGGACGTTTACCACTAGAAGAAGTCATCCACGTCTTCGAAGAAAACCAGAAAATACTCACAAGAGATATTTACAGTACAATTGAAGCGGCTTGTTCAGCACTATCTTTCTGGTCTCTAAACAATTACATTATGTGCGCAGCCAATATTTGATATTCCGAATTTTGGCCTCTTGCAGCAATAGCAGAATTAGGTATAATACTATATCTTCTCACAGACATTTGTTACGCTCTTTGTTACATACCAGTTACAGTTGGCCGACCATTCCGCCTCGTCATTGCAGCAATAGGCAAAACACTGGACTTAGTACCATTCTTCACATGGTGTTGCTTTATTGTGCTCTAGACTTCACATGGTGTTCCTTTACTGTACTCTAGAGAACTCTGGATTTTTCAGAGAGGAAACCAGCAACATCCGAACAGAATTCTACAAGCATTAGCCATGTGTAGCTTACTACAAGGAACTGTAGTATGCCAGGAGGTGGAATTTTTTAACATCTGGTGCTTGGACTCCACCCCAACCTTCCTAACCAAATCTAAAGTATGGATGTGACATTAGGCGTACTATCAACTCCACCATTACCCGCCCAAAAATACTCATTGATTCGGCAAGCTAGACGGCGATATAGGACAAGAAAGTAGATCCACTATTTAGCTGTCATTCACGCGAGCATGCAAAAACATTACAGTGTCATTTAAGAGACGGTTATAATTGCGTGGCTGCTGAGTCTCAAATAAGTTGCACATGCAACGAGGATAGAATCGGAACGACCTTCTTCGACATCACCAAATTACTCCCGATTACACATCAACAAATACGATTTACGCCACATCCACATCAAGGAGTAATCTCGAAAACAGATCAGGATATATCCACCGAAATCATCTTATTCAACAATATATCCCCTGAAGTTGAATGTAGAAGTGACAGCTTTACTCTCCTCTGCTCTCCTAGATGCACATCATCTAAACTCCCTTCGGTTTGGTTCCAAATCCAATGCTTTTTGAGATGTGGTAGAAAAAGAACGACATCCGAACTGACAGGAATCTTGATTTACGCACATAATTTCCGAGGATGTTCCATTCAATCAAATCACAACAGAACCTCTGAGTTCCACTGGCCTGATAGTAACCACATCTTAGAAATCTACCAGTCGTGGTACAAGTATTTATTCCCAAATATAATTGCAGTTGCAGGAGCCCTTCTTATGAGCTATCTATACCTTCCAGAAGCAAGAACAAAAGTGACCATGTCATTCATAAAAGCCATCTTCAAAATCATTGAATCTGCATGGGACATACTTCAATGCATATTCTCACCAGTCCTCATGCAACTTACAAATCCGTTTCGCAAAGGAAAGAAAGAAGAGTGACGAAAAACTTGTCTTAACTTCCTACAGCATACAGAATATCAATTACAGAGCATTGTCGAACAGTACATTATCCTTTTAGTACAATGTCATCAAACAGCATCACGATAGTTTACGAAGAAAAGAAAAGCTGAGGAACGCAAACCTAATGAGAAAATTCACTATTAACGTTTGTGCATTAGACTGACTTCGACGTTCCCAGTTGAAGAAAATATTCAGAAAAAGAATTTTGATTTCCTGAAAGTTATTGTAATGCTCACTCGCTCTAATAATCTTTCTGATTTGTTCACAAAGACCCGTGGTAAGGGACCTCAACATTTCGGAAAGGTAGAGCAGACGCTCTACAAGTGTCGCTTAGAGTAGGTACATCATGCTGCCACTATTACGCAGAAAAGTATCACCGTTCCGGTCCAAGGATAGTCCCTGACGTACAAATTGTACAGACTCCTTGTGCTAGCTGACAGCAAGTTGGCAGACTCAAGAAGAGACTTCTTCGGTGATACCCAGGACGGAGTCACCCTAGAACCTACCTTTACGGCCGATTTTGTTCGCAGAGAATTCGAATTCATCAAAAAAAATTAATTTAATTAATTAATTGTAATTTCGGCGACAGGTCGAGTAATGAAATCAGGGGAGCTGAGCTTCAAGAGCAAGGAGAGAACCACGTCAACGCCTTCGTTTGGGTTAAAGATGCAATAGAAAGACTGCCGCTAATTCATTACTGCACAGAAATAAAGGGGCAGAACCGCAGCCAGAGGGAGAGCATTAATAGCATCAAGAAGGAACTTCGCCGTGAATTCAGGCAATGCTTCATCGTAATTGATGAGAAGTCATCAACCAGAGCGAAAACATTTACTGCATGAGGGAAGATCTTTGTCGCGAGTTCGGGCAATGTTATGCGGAGATAAAATAAGAGATGTGTAAGCAGAAGGACAACATCCACAGCACGATGCAAAGCGCCGAACTCATTCAAGAACTCGCTTGAGAAATTGATGGCGATATCCACGTCTTACGCACCTGTAGTCAGTCAAGACCCAACTCCGAAGAAGCAAGTGGTAACCGAGAAGGTAAAAAGAATCGAAAAAGGGCACTATTCCGGAACATTCCGGAACATCAAAGTCCTGCGGTAAGAAGAAATGTCGAAGAGGGAGAAGTTGAAGAAAACCCACTAGATTTGTATGACGAATATGAATGTAAAGATCTGGAGGAGGCGGACAAAAAGGCTTCAGCCAACCTCGAGAACATTCAACGAAGCAGGAAGCATCCAGGAAACGAGTGTAGAGCACAAAGACATGAGCGAGGAATTCTTGAGAGATAACTGGGAAATACTAGAGAGGAAGATAAGGCGGTTCAACTACATGAGATCGGAAGAAACTTTCTAACATGCTCATTCTGACTAGCCAAGGAAGAGCATTACACGTATAAGTGTCCAGTGTATGCGACTATGGATCTAGATGAATAGATTGTTGATTATGTCTCGACATCCGCCACGACACTGACCGCTGCTGGAGTAAAGGCAAAGCGTGCATACTACAAAGATACACATCACAACAAGGATTTGTGCACCAGTGCCTTCGACATCCAGACTTTGGGGGAGTGTCACAGACGTGACCACGGAGGATCGAAATAAAAGAGCAAAGTCTAGCGTACTTTTGCTTGAGAATGCTTGAACAAAAGCACTCAAATAACAGGCAATCTATGAGAGCTGTTCCACTCTCGCGCAGCTGGCATCTTTGATGAACAAAGAGCATCCGAGCACAATTAGATTGGGAGAGTAGTGTTGTGCCAAGTTCAGACAAGGAAGTTTGGACAGTATATAAGCAGTCTACCAATGTTTATTCTTCATTCAGAGCATTCTCGTACATCAAGGCTCGCAGCACTCTATAAGCATTTTACCACTCTTCACTTTTATCCTCGACTACACTTTTTACTACACTTCTATTCTCGACTTTTAAGTGTTGCCTTGTCTTCGTTGCTACTCGCTATTCACTTATGTATATTACGTGTTTATACTCGCTTGTACTTTATCTGTTTGGTTTAAATAAAGTTTCCCAAAGTATGAGGCATACTGGCTGAAAAATCCACTGAAATACTGCTAAAACAGAAGACATATGTGCCTGATTCAAAGATTTACAAATATGATCTTTGAACTCGTCATCTTGAGGTTTATTTGATTGTTTATTTGCCTGCGCGAGTGAGTTCACCTAATGAAATGGAAGAGGAAGTGGTAGAAGGATAGTTCCAAGAGAGAATCAAGTTGATCCTTCCGAAGAGTTTGAAAAAAGTCGTCTCGAATACACTCCTCAGACCTCTCCCATGATGGGATTGCTTCAACAATAGCTTGATTGTCCATTTGACTGTAGAACAAGGAATCCGTGAGGGACTCTGTGCGAACGGCGCAAGGTTTAAGAAAAGAAACCCACAATCCTTTATTCTTCTCGAGTGACTAATCGCTGTTTCTCTGGACTCTCAGATTGTTTGCTTGACAATTGATGAGTGAATCATTCTTCATTTTCAGCATACATTGAGAACACGGCTCATCTCAATATGGAAGCTCCAGGAGGGTCGTTAGCGAGCAGATTAAGAGCGAGTTCAAGAAGGTGCTGTGAGGACATTGATGTCATTAGGATGTCGCTCAAAATAGAAGAGTATAGTCTATCATAAAGTGAGCGGCGTTAATCAATCCCTGTGGGGAACGCTTACGCGTTTGACTTCAATTCGAACAGTTTGAAGTATATGAACAGGTAAAGTCTGACTTGCGTTTGGTCCCCGATGCCTCAAGTCAGTGTTTTTGTTCTCCCAAAGAAGTTTAGTACTAATTCATTCACCTCGGATCGCCCTCGAAAGCTGAATCTCTCGCCAACTGCACTACACTGAGTAGATGTTCATGTACTTGATGGAATACTACGGATCTAGCGCTGACCTGCACAGACATACATGATGATGACGCGTCTCAGCGTTGTGTCGTGAGCACATGAGAGAAAATGTGAACTTCAATTGTACGGAGCGTGAGCTTCCATAGGGGATGGAGATTTTTTACTTGACTTCGCACCGGCCAAGGCTTAGCAAGTGAGAAGATTTCAGAGTTCAATGGTCAATTACAGGAACGAATTCCTTCCAACAAATCAAGACAATCTCTCAGTTTTGAGGAGAATGGACTTGAATTTGTGAATAAAATAGATGGATTCGTTGTTGCACTGTATGGAGTAGCCGTTTTCGTTTTAGTTTTCCACGTTCGCTTAAGCACACAATTAAAATTAATATAGAAGATAAATTTATGTTCGTGGGCGTATTTTGTAGGTTCATGTAGAATATAATTCTATGATAGTTGTATAGGTATGGACAAATACTCACGGCGACAAGCCTTTCAGAGTTCTGGAGGCCTGTTTCGTATTTTACTTGCCCTACCCAACGGGACCTCTTTCTATCGCATTTCTTTTATGCATATGTAATAGCTCCTCTTTTCTGCTTCCAAGGTGCTCTTTCCTGTTATTACTACATACTATCTTATTTTGACTCAACCTATTGCTGTCGTTATCTTATTCTATTCTTTTTTCTTTGATATTATCGCCGGTCTTTGGTTGTGGACCTTTCTTCTACAACATTTTTGTTCGTGATTTCATGGCAAATTATTTTGTCAACATCAATTCAATATTAATGTGTGTGAGACTGTGAACTGCGATTCACGCCCATGTTAGACTGAAGCCAGTCAAATTATCTGTTTCATCATAGCTGAAGCAGAGAATGGACGGGTCTAAGTGGATGCTTTCACGGTATATATATATATATATATATATATGCGGAATCGCCGGACCGAATTTTCCGCATAATCTTTCCTTGATTTGCATTTTTTTAAAATTTTATAAAGATGACTTCTTTACCATCTAAAGTGATACGCTTACAGTCTCAAACGTGATTCTCGGTCATAAGTTATCCTATAAGCTTTCGACTGAGCCTAATACTTTTCGTTTCAGACTACGCAGTTTTTCTTTCTCCTACTAATGCTAGCTTCATATATAGTTTAAAACAGAATTTCCACCCCGCATATTGATATTTATTTGACGTTATTATAGTCCTAGTATTCCTGAACGGTGTCTGTTTACCACTCACATTTCGAGCACATTTGTGACAATAACTTGCATCAAGACTATTTAATGGTTTTAATTAAGTTTCGTGCACTAGCTGCCTCCTCCATCTACTATCCTCTATCATGCACATTACAAGCAGTCGATAATGTAGCGTCATTTCCTCTAGACTGAGAGAGCACGAAGGTGGTAAAGTCTTAGTAATTCACTACATTCCACTTAAAGACCTTCATTGTGGCACATACCCTAGGCCAAATGTAGCAAAGCAACCGTCTGAAGAGGTTCCTCTTCGTACTGTTAATATTCGATATTCTTATAGGTGGAGCTGTCCAAGTTATTCTTCTTCAGCTCACGTAACAGAGCCATCAATGAGAACGAGTTTGTAGGAAACTCACCTCTTTTTGCAGTTGTCAGGGTGGAAACGTGACCCGAAGGCTTCAGCCAGCTTCACAACAAATTTAATAAAATATCGAAGTTTCTGGTACCTTCTGGGAATGAAACTGGAGGTCATTCAAAGGATGTTGTGACGGTGCTGAGACGATGTTAGCAAGAAATGTGACTGACTTTTTCTGCATCGAATCAAGAGGTACATCTGGCTGGTGTTCGAAAAGCATTTGTTCATTAATCAATTATTCGAACATACTTCTGGTATTCCGCGCAATGCGCTTTGGAAAGGTAACCTCGACGAGGAGGAAGGAAAGCTTTTCTGAAGACAAATTCACCGCTGTCCGATTTCTCGATAATTTTTAGGATTCGTATGCAGGGTAACCTCGTGTGGAGGTAAATTGTGGCACCGTGTCTCCACAAGTTAGATATTCATTCTTCGATGCATACTGAACTTATAACTTTCATCGTCTCACGAATCTCGGGCATTTCCACCATCATAATTCAATCTTGGCCTCCAGGCTATCTTTACCTCGCCTTTTGGATACAGATCAGTACTTCCGACTCGGTCGATGGTTAGTCGTTGACTGCATATTCCGGTCTCTAAACCAGTTCTTCCAAATTAGTAGGGTCACTCCTTTGACAACGGCTTATTAACGGTGTTTAGAACCGGCGAATCTTTTCATCTTGCTGTTATGCTGTTGTATTGAGTAACGTTTAATGGACTTTCTTCTTGTCGTTATCCACCCATACTTGTCCTAACTCTTTCTTTTGGCGACCCGCTCTCGCAATACTGCTGCAGTCACGATGCGGCAATGCTTTCGAAAACTTCTTGTGGTTGGAATCACTAGTGCTTTGGAAGAAACCCACAAAATTGTACGTGAATTTCGCTCTCAGGTGAAAAAGTGAACATGACGTTAGTTTAGCACTTTCGATTTTTCAGACCTGCTATATAGGTTTTTGGTTGGGAAAGAATTCTTTAGTTTCGAACAGTATCTTGAAAGTGAGAAGAATTGAGAGGAGTTCGGTGACTTACGGGACGTCTCAAAAAAGTTTACAAGTTGCAGAATGTTATTTAGCAAACGTCTAACAACGGTAGCCCTGCTTTCTGGGCTGGCTAGCTTATGTGCACGGACAGACTACATCGCCGTACAGACTAACGTACTTTGCCAAAACCTAGTCAGAATAAAGTTTGCGAATTCTCATCTTCTGCTGCTACTCTTGCATAGACGTTACTAAGGTTGATCGTTCACATGTAAACTGATGCTGTTGATGATTCGTTTTAAACGTGGAGGCGATGATAAGTTCATCGGTCCACGTAAGCCGATCAGACATTATACAACGTGTCCTGTGACGGTGTAACACCATTCATTTTGCGCACTGGGTTGTTGTAGATTCATTTTCGCATCCGCACCAGTTCGATAATGACCACTTGCACGTTACGTACCTTGGACACCAACGCATTGGATCCATCATAGAAAGCGTCCCTGTTGTTGTCTTCAACGGTTCCTGTTGATATACGTGCACTTAAAATCTGGAGTCTGCATCCTCTGTGATCCTGTTGTTGTATAAAGGCGGACTTAGATGACACTGAGCCAAATTTCTCCGCTAGATTGCTGCGGCAGTTTCTCACAGCCATCGCACGGCTTCTTACCTTCTTCTCATCACTGTAGTAGATTCTGTAGTCTCGATACTGATAACGTCATAGTGTCTGATGCGTGTTTTCTGTAGTGTAGCAAACGGCACACAAATATCACAGTATTCGGGTTGTTGGAGTTCACTCGGCAATGTCCAGCAGTCCCGCATGAAGAAGCGCATGGCTGTTGCAAAAATTCGCGCTCTCTTCTATCGTTTAAGTTGTCAGGTTATAAGTTTTGATAGCTTGCAGGACGGCAACACCTCCTGCAATGTTTCGAATATAGTACCATATAACTGTGCATGTTCTATGAATCCTACTTGTAACAAAGCAGAGCTCGAATGCCTTATGCTGTTCCGCTGAATTCCACCACAGCTCGCAAAATATCAAAATAACGCGCATCCAGTAAATAAATATCAACGAGTGAAGAAGGGCAGTGGCATAGCAGTGGCAAGCAGGTCATTTTGCAACCGCGTAACGAAGGATGATGAAGGAGGAAGTTGCAAACACAGCGTCCTTTTTGTTATTCATACTCGACTATCTCAAGAGTTAAACGTTGGCGAGCAGCGGGAATCATATGTGCTAGGAATGATTTCGTTTTCCCTTTCTCAACATCGAAGTAGCGTAAATGCGATCGAACGGTTTTTAGTCACCTGCAGGTGTGAAATACTTCAAATATTCGTTTCGACCGTGGTTAAATAGGCTCTGTAGAAGAGACATTCAGAACCCCAAGAAGAGAAGCAGTAGAAGCAGTCACATCCTGTACTGCCGCAATATTCCACGCAGTATGTGTTTCCTGGATAGTTGTTACCCTCTTCTTCAGATAAATGATTAGAATTATTAAAGGCATCACTCCACGAAATGTACGGATTTCAGGTGGAATATTCTTACAAGAGATAGTAGATTATGGAGAGGAGAGTGATTCCGTCCATTCCTTCCTAGTTGCCGTGAAAAACGGCCCGGAAGATACGGCTTCGGGCGTTCTGGCGCACTTTTTTCTACAAGGAGTTCGACTAGAGCGCGCCAGCCTTGTGCGGCGCCGCGTCTTCCGGGCTGTTTTTAGGAAATAAAAAATAGAAAATAGGAATTACGAAGAAATGGACGGAATCACCCTCCTCTCCATAATCTACTATCCCTTATAAGAATACTCCACCTGAAATCCGTACCACCCCATATTCGTGGAGCGATGCCTTTAATTCCTGCGCACTTGTCTCCTATGCGCGATCCTGTATGAAGCCATTGCTTGCTGTCAATCATGTATAATAGCGGGTTTAGTGTGTGTATATATATGTGTATGTGTACGTGTATGTGAATGTGCATGTATGTGTGTTTGTGTGTGTGCGTGAAAGGAAAAAAGGAAATACCAAAAAGAGGGTGTGACTGATCTACCGGTGTCGGACTAGTTCGCCGACGCCTGAAAGCTATGAAACGGGCTGCGACGGGTCCAACGGCGTGATATTGTTGTGCCATAGTGCAGTATTATCGTACAGTAACTTGATGTGCATGTCACAAAGGGTGAATGGGACGTTGCAACCGTTTCATACCCGTCGGAACTGCGCGGGTTACTTTTCACCTCTGTGACTGTTTTGTGCGCCTGATTCCTTGCACGTTTGCCTTAGGTTGGTAACATGCCTTCCTCAGAAAGTGAAAACACAAATGAAACCGGCTGCTTAAATAGTAGCCAACAGTTTACATGATCTGACGAAAAACGTTATCTTTATCAGTACGATGATGACGTTCATGTTCGTTTTGTGTTAAACATAATTCTGTTATAGCAGTTGGAGAAAACAGGAAGGAAACCCATACTTCGAGTAAGGCTTCAAAATTGTGCCTAAATTATACTTGTATCAAAGGAGTGTTTGAAGCTGAAGTTTGAATATCTTCAAAATATAAAACTGACGCGTTTAGAAAGAAAACCATGCAATCTTTCGCTTTTATTTGTAATAAAAAAGAAGAAGAAAATGTTGTTAGAGAAGTAGAATTCTGATTTTACAGGAAGTGTCACTACTATTAAATTAGTTTTGATTAATTGATCAGTGAAGGCGTGCGGAAAGAACACCACAAAGAAGTCTGAAGTACGGTTTTAGCCGGACGTTCAGACTGGTGATATAATACATGGTGTCACGGGTAAAGTAATCCATGGCACTTTCGGAGTCAAAGGTCAGATTTTTCCGAGAAGCATGAATTCCATGTATCGTTGTGTGACTGCACGTAAGCCTGAAACATGCTCCTCTTTTGAACGGGTTGAAAGTTGAACTTTGCCAACTCGACTTGTTTGGTGCCAAGTGTATGTAGTGAAAGGGTGAGAAGATAGATTCAGTATTTGGCATCCCTTTCCTTTCGAAATCCAGGCCTCTGCAAGCAGTAGTATCGCCAAGAGGTGCATTAGATCAACGAATCTCCTCCTGTCTTTTCTCTCTCTTGGTCGGAATGTCAGCTTCATCCACAGATTCCACAAAAACAGGGGTGTTTGACAAACAAATCTCATGTCATTCGGAAAGGCTGCCCGATAATCAACGGAACATAGAGGAAAACGTAGCATCCGTAAGGAGGAAATACATTGTGGGGACGAATGTGAAGATTGTGTCAACCAGCCAACATTCTGGATTGAAAGATTGAGCAGAGCTGAGCAAGTAGTATAGTCCATATCTTCGTGGAAATGTACCGGAGTGCAAATCATTTCTTCATTTGCTATTGATTGGTTGCATATGAATTTCCCCTAAACATTGTGCTCATGCAGGACAACTTGTGGGCTAAAACACTGTTTCATTGACTTGCGGAATGTTGCATAGTCGTAAAGAAGGCGTCATACAGAAGTCTTCTGTACAAACGCACATTCACTCGAGAGTGTGAAATTAGTTCTACTCCACCTTTAGTGCACCACGTTATGCGTTAATTTTCAACGGAGAGGTTCTGATGTAATTCATGGGTTAGAGGCTACTGGTTACTTCCCCTAAACGTGCTCATGTAGGACAACGTGTGAAAAACACCGTTTATATGTGTGCAGTAGTCGCGAACTGGTCATTTTGCAACCGCTCATGGATAACGTAATAAAGGATGGTGAAGCAGGGGGTTGCGTGTACAGCGACCTTTTTACTATTCACACTCGATTAAAGATTGCTATTAAAGTGTTGCATCATTCGCGTTTTGTTGTTTTACCAGCGCTGTTGGGACTATGTGCGCAGCCTAATGACCTTATGTTTAGTTAAAGCAGGCTCACCGCTGGCAGGCGACAGTTGAACTCATATACTCTTTTTAACTCTTTATCAATATAGTTTAATAAGCACCTGCTGCAAACAACTGATGGTTGACGGTTAATAAATGTTATGAATTCGAAAGAAGGGCACTGGTAAACACGCACCGCCACAAGAGCATTTTTGTAAAAAAAAAAGTTTTGAACTTCTCCGTTCTCCTCTCCCTCAGATGTTTTATTCCTGCTAAGTATTTTTAGATTATCATACTTAACAAACATGAACTCAATCTTTGTACTTATCTACAGCAAAAAAATAAAATAAGAATTTTCAATATCTTTGCCAAAAACACTGATTATTTTAGGTCTGATATATACATACCACACGACGTAATATGTGGCCTGAGTCCAAATGAACATCGTTCAAGTGAAGAAGAAGTTGGTATGGATCTTGAGGAAGCAATTTGAGAAAAAAACTTGCCTTTTATTCATTTTTGCCTTGCCCAATGCTTTATCACTTTCCTCACGATTTCATCTGTTTTCATGCTGTTCATTGTACGTGTACTATCGCAAGTTTTTTTTTTTTGATTTTAACTTGCTTTACTAACATTTCACATATGGACTGAAGGTTGAAGGAAACTTTTATGCTTGAATGAAGTGTATTTGTATCAACCGATTCATCAAGTTAGTGTTTTTATACTCGCAAACAAGTTTTCCGTAGATGTATTGGTTTCAGAAGGATTAAAGGCTTGGCTGACATAGGGCGGTTCCGAACGTTGTCGACCATGTAGTTGCAGCGAAATCTCTTTCTAGAGGAGGAAGCCCACCGATACTACTACACTTACACTGCAAGAATTTTTATTCAATAAATTACCCGAGTTACTTACGCGGAAGGAAAGATGGCATATTATTTCGAGATGTTGTCCAGATCTGCATTAAATGTTGCAAAACTTCCTCGTCACAAAGAACGACAGACGACGACGGAAAAGGGATGTTTCATGGAGCCAAAAAAGATAAACAAAAGAAGAAAGGTTTCAGTGAAGAACAAAATGCTTATTTTCTTTTCAGGTGCTTTTTTGGCACTATGGAAAGAGATACAATCAACAAAATATTGCCGGCACCACTGGTAGATTCATGAAAAATTACGATGGACTTGAATTTGTCAAATATTTTGAAGTCGCTCAAGATTGCGTATGCAGCTTCTTTGAAGGGGTAATGCGCTGACACCAGCATTAGAAAAGAGTGGAGGGAAGCAAAAGTAAATTTTAGGCTTTCTAATATCCAATAGGCTTTCTAGGCTTTCTAACAAGCAAGTAGCGGCCTCCAAACGATTGAGAACGTATCAAATGGAATGAAATCAAAAGGAAATGGAATGAAAGTCGTGTTAATAATGTTGTTACAATAAATAACGTTTTAGTACATTTGAGGCACGTCTATTTTCTTCAGTTACCTCTGGGAAGCACTATAGTGATTAGCCCGCTCCACTTTGTTAATTTGTGTCGCACTCTTGGATTCTCTTCTCTCATGGATACACTAGCAAGCAAAGCGCATCTACGCTGACAATTACTTGTCAGCATGGATGTATGCGACACAATGTAGAGGTAGTAAACAAAAATTGGGGATTTGCACCTTTATCCATAATGAGGAAGTTTAGAATTCAATAGAATTCAATAGAATTCAATAGAATCAACTCCAATCTTTGTATTCAAATTAACCATGCCAACGAAACTATCAGACTTGAAAAGATACTTTCGAAACCAATGAAACTGCCCTGTTCCAAAGTTTTATTTTTTATTAGGGAGACGAAACCCAAGATCTACCATACAACAAAATGGTTGCGAATGGGTTCTTGCACTCACTCTAAGTGCAGTAAAATTAAGCTAGACGAAATAGTTCCTGAGTTCGAATGATTCCTCTATATGCAGGGATTTGTGGTAGCACGTGCGATGGTATAGCATGCGGTTGCTTCCTACCAGTTCCGGCATGCACGTTTCTGATAGTAGCCCATGTTCCGAAGAAGTCACACACTATCTATGAAGTAGTAAGTTGCATGGAATGGCATCCAGTAGTGCAAATAGGTGTTGATTTCATGATTCATAATAAAGATAAACTGAAAGCATTCAGTTTACAACTTTATGTTACACAAAAGTATGACGAATTGTCGCTGGCAGTGATTTCTTTGCAGAAACCACATTCTTCATTGATGTACAAAACATTGGCTGCAGCCCCATGATGGAAGCTATGATGCTACAAGATTACTATCATTTTCCTGTTGAATGTGAATCAAAAGCGTCTACTCTCAATGCTCTTGTAAACTGCACAACTAGCATGATCTGCTCCTGCGATAATATGAAAGCACCGTAATCTACTCAAAACCTATACGATTCACTTCAAAATTTAAGAAAACAAGTATCAAATGTAATGCCAATACGCACTCGTTCACAGAAATTTTCAGCAATGACAAAGAAATCTATGCGCTGTCTAAGGAAGGAGAGATCACTCTGGCTATAGAATCTAATTTGCTTATTAGCGACACCGAGTACATAATCAATCAACCATGTGAGATCTTGGCTCTTGTGATACAGCCGTAGGCGCAAGAATTGATTTTCTTTGCAAGTCATGAATAAACTCGTGGGTTACAATACACTGCGAGAATCTCGTCTTCCCCAGTGAGTGTGGTCCAGAAAACAGCTTCTTGAAAGTTTTTTTAGATTTTGAGTATTCACAAGCGTGCCACACATCGTGTAATGGCAAGAATGTTACCTTGTTCTACTAGGAACACTCTCGTATCATCTAAGAGAAAACAGAAATTTGCTCTCGCAAGCACAAATGCAAGAACTAGATTTAGATAATTTATTTCTTAATTTTGGTCTACCTTATCTAAATCCACTTATGAATACCATAGAAATCACTGGCATGTAGCCCTCACGGTTTCATGTGCGTCAGTTCTAGCCACTGGTTTGAGTATTTATTTGGACCCACAATACTCTTGCCCTTGGCCAAAATAACGCTGTCGTTAAGACTCAGCATAATTACATTCGTTTGGAGAATCGCATGCTTGTCACTGAGCTAGTTTAGGACAATTTGCAAATACAGGCAATGATCTAAGTCCATACATTATATAAATACACATGTTTCATTTTATATATAACAAATATTTTTTGTTTTATATATTTACATCATAATTCTCATCTACAAATTTTACATCTGTACCTTTAAATTACATTACATTTGCATCTAAATTCGCAGCAAACGTTCACTTACTTTTAAGAGGAGAAAAACAAAAGAAAAAAAAAAGAAAAGTAGCAAAAATTGGAACAACTAGAAAATAAGAAAAATAACTAGAAATAAGGAAAACTGATAACTGAAGGTACAAATTCTCTATAATATACTTTAAACCGAATTAGTTTCTACAGACGACGAATTGAGCTATTGGACTTTGTTCGAATTCGTACAGATCTTGATCAGCTGAAAACATAAAATATTGCACCTCTTCTCGGTGCCATATTTTGATAGCCATCAAGGAAAACCCTGAGCTACAAATTTTGTAGTTTTTCTGGTTTCCTCAAAAGCTTCTTGAGAAAGGTATGAAAATGGGACGCAAAATCTAAAATCTTTTCAACTAGGTTTCAAAAAATTAGGAAGATTAGAAACGACGCATGTTGCTCAATTTTAGACAAGATTTATCTCTACATTCGCAGAAAATTGCATTGCATGAAATATACTGTGAGCGTCCGTATTGAGAAACTCGTGAAGCCTACTTTGCCCTTATTTTTTCCCTATCGCCAGCTGTAGATGTCTTTTTTCTTCTAGTAATATCAAATAGAAAATAGAAATAATAATATTAATAGGAACAATAGTAAAATAATAATCATGATGTATAATAACGGGCTTATTCTGTCACATGTGTGTGTGTTCGTGTCAGTCACGAAATTCAAAAAGGGGGGTGCGACGGGTCCACCGGCGTGGAGTTGTATCGACGCTAGAAGGCTACAAAATGGGGTGTGACGGGTCCACCGGCACCAGATACCTATAGAAGGAAGTGTGACGGGTCCACCGACACCAGATACCTATAGAAGGGGGTGCGACGGGTCCAACGGCGCCAGATACCTATAGAAGGGGGTGTGACGGGTGCACCGACACCACATACCTAAAGAAGGGGGTGTGACGGGTGCACCGACGCTAGAAGGCTACAAAATAAGGTGTGACGGGTCCACCGGCGCCAGATACCTATAGAAGGAAGTGTGACGGGTCCACCGACACCAGATACCTATAGAAAGGGGTGTGACGGGCCCACCGGCGCCAGAAACCTATAGAAGGGGTGCGACGGGTCCAACGGAGTCAGATTGCTACGCCGGTGCCAGATTGCTATAATATGGGGTGCGACGTATCCACCGGCGTCGGTGGGCCTGGTCATTGGTGCGCAATAACTTAGTGTGCATGACGCAATGGATAAATGGTTGCAGCCGTTTCATAGCCGTGACCACTGGGCGCTTTGCTCTTCACCTTTATGATTCCTCCGCGTGCCTATTTCCTTCTTCGTTCGCCTCAAGTTTGTAGCATGTCGTTCTCAGAAAGTGGAAACACGTATGCAAACGCACGCTTAAATAGTAGTAAGATGTTTATGTGATCTGACGTGAAATGTTATCTTTATCAGTAGGATGATGTCTTTCACGTCATTTTATGCCAAATCATCATTCCTTGATAACTGTACATAGAAAACAGGAGGAAAACTCATATTTCGCGTGTTACTTTTAAATTTTGTCTATAATGCACTGATAAGGAGTATTTGAAGCTGAAGCTCGAATGTTCTCCAAATGTAGAACTGACGCGTTTAGAAACAAGACTATGAAATCTTTCGCATATATATATATATATATATATATATATATAAAAGAAGAAAGATTGTTAGAGATACACAAGTCCAATTTCATAGAACTAATAACACTAATATTAATTTTCGTTGATCAGCGAAGGGGAGCGAAGCAAACGCCACAGAAAGTCTGAAGTCCGGCTTTAGTCGGACGCTCAGACTGGTAATAATAATAATAAAGATAGAGATAATAATAATAACAAAGATAAAGATAAAGATAATAACAATAATAGCAATAATGACTTACTTGACTTAATCGGCAGGCTGATGTCATCGCCTGACTCGATTACCTGCATCTTCGCCGAGGTGCGCCGTCCTTGAACACAGCTCTGCCCAACCTTCTCGATCTTCTGCGAGAGCTTGCACAGAATCAATCCATTCGTCGCTATTCCATATTCTGCGAAACCTTACGTCTCGCCTGAACTGCCTATCCACGCCGAGTGTCCTCAGGTCCTCTTTTACCTCCTCAGTCCAAAACTTCCGTTTTTGGCCAGGTGGCTTCTTCCAGCTCGAACCCGACGAACTCTTCAGAACTCGTTGGACAAGGCGATCTGCTGGTCTCCTTAATATATGACCAAAGAAGCGAAGACGATTTACTTTAGCCACTTTCGATGGTGGTGAAAGATGTTGGTGTCTTCCACGTGTCATCCGTCGGTATACCACATCAATTTCTGCGTAAAGATTCTCACTGTGGCATACCCTAGGCCAAAAGTAGTCAAGTAGCCGCCTGAGCAGCTTTCGTTCCGTGCAGTCAAGCCTCTCCATAACCGTTGATGGTGCTGCCCACGTCTCCGATCGGTACATCATGATGGAGCGAATTGCGGATTGGTAGACTCGCAGCTTGACTTTGTTGGTGATGGGGTCGACCACAGACATTTCGTTAAGGAGTTAAATGCAGAAGTGGCCTTAGCGCATCTTTGCTGAACATCTCTCTCGTAGCTGCCGTTGTTCTTCAGCATACAGCCCAGGTAACAGAACTCATCGACGAGTTCTATCGGTTGTCCGTCCACCCTGATTCCCGTTCGTGGTCTCGAAGAGATCCACATCTGCTTGCATTTATCAGGGCGTGGGCGTAGTCCGTAGGCTGCAGCCAGCTTCGATGCAAGGTTGACAACATGCTTAAGTTTTTACTGCTTTCCGCGAATATAACAACATCGTCGGGGTACTCGAGGTCAGTCAAGGGGCACTCTGATGGTGCTAGAATGATATAGGGAAGACACTGATCTACTGTTCTTCGCATTATTCGTCGATGGCGAAATTGAACAGGAAGGGTCCTGCCACTGCCCCTTGTCTTACTCCAGCTGCCACTTCAAACGGTGTTGTACATTCGGCTGGTGTTCGAAGTGCAGCAGTTGTTCGTTGATTCATGTCATCAAGCAAGCGAACGAACTTTCCTGGTACTCCATCGGCGCGAAGCGCGTTGAGAAGACGGCCTCGGTGAAAAGAGTCGAACGCGGCTTCAAAGTTCCAGAAACGCTAGTTGCATTGGCTTCGAATACCGCTGCCAGATTTCGATCACTCTCCTGACGATGAACACCTGATCAATCGTAGATCGGCCAGGACGAAAGCCAGCTCGCTCGTCGCGTGTCGTTTCTTCGCGATGTTTAATGAGTCGGTCCAGGATAATGCGCTCCAGTACCTTATACATAACACGCAGCAAAGAGATTCCTCGATAATTTCTTGGGTCCATGACGGATAACTTCTTGTGGAGGGGAATTATGATAGCGTGTCTCCACGAATCAGGTATCCTTTCGTTTATCCATATTGAACAGATGATCTTTGTCATCTCACGAATCCCAAACGGAAGAAGATATTTTAACATTTCTGCGCCAATCCCGTCGTCTCCACTAGATTTTCCATTCTTCATTTTCTGAATACAGACCAGGACCTCCGACTTGGTCGGTGGCTCCTCGTTAACCGCATATGTCGGTCTATGAACGTGTTTGAGTTCAGGAGCTGACGGTGCTAGCCGGTTCAGCAAGGTCTTGAAGTGTTCCTTTCAAATTGGAAGGGTTGCTTCACCGACAGCTACCCCATTAGCAGTGCTGAGGACATGGGAACATCTTTTCATTTTGCCGCTATACTGTTTTAGTAGAGCGTAGGCATTCCGCGGGTTCCTGTCCTCCCACGCCTTCTCAAACTCCATCGCACTTGACGTCCACGTTATCGTGGTTTTGTTGCAGTTGACGACGCAGCTTCCTTCTAAGACGCTTTTCCTGGTTGAAGTCACCAGTGCTGCGCGCGACACATACAGAATTGTATGTGGATTTTGTTTCCGCAGATGCGAAGGCAAACTTCTTTTACGGCATTAAAACCAGAAGTGTTTCCTTTGCAGCGTCCTGGTTGCACTTTGTAAAGGAATCCGCATCGCTAAGCTTCTTCCTGGTCCGTACCCCAACATGAATAGACATACGTTGGCGGAATTTTCTTCTGCATTCATCGTCTTTCAGACCTGCCATTTCGATTTTCGGTTGAAGAGGAACTCCTCGGTTTCTCTTGTGGAACCGTATCTTCAAGCTGAGAAGAACTGGACGGTGGTCAGAGTCGAACGTGACGTCCCAAATAACTCTAGATTTTCGGATATCTGACTGAGGAATGTTCCTCGCCAGAACCTAGTCGAGCTGAAGTTTAAGAGTCCTCATCTTCCGCTTGCGCTGTTCTTCAGGCGTTAAATGGGTTGACCCCTGCCATGTGAGCTGATGGCGTCGATGATTCCTCTTAAACGTAGAAGCGATGTGAGACCCATCTGTTCGCACAAGTCGACCAAACGGTCACCGTTTTCCGACGTGCTCTCCGCTGTATAATACCATTTTACCTTACTGCTCCTCAGCGATTTCCGTAGGTACCTGAGCAGTTACGATCCAGAGCTTACGTCCTCTGCGATCCCGTAGAAAGGCGCATCTAGACGACGTTGAGCCAACTCCCTCCACCAGGTTCTTGAAATCTTTCCTCACAGCTTTCGAGCAGCCACCTTCTTTGTTCTCATCAGCATCGCCACAGTATTATATGGTGTAATTTTGGATGCTGATGATGGGCCGATCTCTCATGTGTGTTTCCTGCAGTGCAGCAAAAGGCACACAGAGATATCGCAGAAGTCTGGATAGAGCGGCTCGTTGAAGTTCACTCGATAGTGTTCTGCAGTTCACCGTGACGAAACGAATGTTTGTTGCCAAAGATTTCATGCTCCCTTCATGCAGTTGACCTTTCAGGTTATGGGCTTTGGCGGTGTGCTGGACGACCTTTTTGCAATGTATGGGAAGCTTTCGCCATATAACAGTGCAGGTTATATAGCTCGTACGTCCCCAATGCATACACTCGAACGCCTGATGGAGTTTAGTTAAAGCAGGGCCACCACGTGCAGGTAGCAATCAGACTCGTATACGCGGCCAAATAGCAATAATAATAATAATAATAATAATAATAATAATAATAACAATAATAATAATAATAATAATAATAATAATAATGGCAGCATAATAAAATAGTAATAATAGAAAAGTTGAAAAGAGAAATAATTTTTTGAGTGAAAAATTAAAAATTCATCGCTGTTTAATAAAAAATTTTCTCACTAAACTCTTTAACGCTGGATGCAAATTTCTCACTTCTGTCAGGGATTGACCACTCCACTATAAATAACTGTACACCACGCTGGGCCATCCACCGACCTCGTCTATTACCACAGAGCCTCTCACCAAAGTACGCCTTAGATCACTAGAACTAAGCTTTGCACCCTCTAATATGAGTTTTTAACAACGACTACTTTTCATCCTTTCTTCTCAGCTCCCCTCATTTCTTTCCTCCTCTTCACACACTCGGTACGATCCACCTCCTACGACCTCTTCGTTGAGGAAATTCCAACCCAACTACATTTTACCCGCTCATTTGTCCTCCTTTTTGTGATTTTTTTCTGCTTCGAAGAACCAGTATGTAAACATGAATCCAATGTTCCGGGACCGTATTGATCCTATTCTATCCTACCTATTGTGAGCAATCCTTTGATGTAATAGGGAATTCGTATATAATTTGCCAACATGATGAGGATCACGTTTGTATAGAGAACGATCCATCTCGGCTCCTACATTGTCTATCAACAGTACATCCAGAAAATGTTCACTTGTCCTGCTAAAGCACCATCATGTTATATAATAGGGTGCTTATTCCGTGTGTATCTGTGTGCTTGTCTGTGTGTCACGAAAATACTTCACGAAGACGTAAATCATTGCATCTGCGGAAGCCACCCGCGTTGCAGGCGAGCATTCTACCACTGAACCATTGCTATGAGATATAGCAGCGCATCTAAAACGCTTGATAGGACAGGTTACTTTTAGTGATATGTGAAAGAGAGCACATAAACATTAATCAGGATGTTCATCCTTTTTTACAATTCTCAATTTTTCAAAGCGGTGAAACTAAGTAGGTAGCAGTGGATAGCCATCAGATTACACAGATAGGTTGTTTTTGTTTCGAGCATTCATAAATCACAAATTTATCGCACTCTCTCCCGAAAATCCTTCTAAAGTTTTTCAAAGCTCGTGTACCTCTTTCCTGCAGAATTCACAAAGCTAATGGATTGTGATTTATGATTATTTTTTTGAGATATCATCTCTTATGACGATGTTTTTGCAAGTTTTCCTGATGATGTTCAAAAATAGCAATTACTTCTCAAAATTTCGTTACAGAGAAGATATGTGATGCTCAAGAGCTTAACTTAAACATGACACAAAAATCAGCTGTGAAGGTGTATTATACCCTCAGTCTTAACATTAAATCAGATCCTTTCCTTCCTTCATCTTGAATACCTTCTTTCTATCTTTTTCAGCATTTGCGTGGAAATGTTATTCGGTACGTTGTTAATTTTCCTAATAAGAATTATGATATCACTTCGTTCCAAGTGTGTTTGGGTTTTTCCGTTAAGAATTCCAAAGATCTCAGTCCTCCGATTTTTTTTATGTTGTTTTGAGGAAAACTGCATAGCTCCCACTTCCTCAACTGAGCGTGTTGGCGAGAGACTATCAAATCTTTCAATGCTTGATTTTTTCTGAAAAAAGAGCGAAAAAAGCGCTGCTGGAAAACCAAAAAATCAATTTACAGCAACATTTGGAGAAAGTAGCACTACTTTTAATTTTCGTTCCAAATTGGTAAACTTAGGCTGATGAAATGCTATAATATGATGGAGTTGACTGTACTTTAGAATGTTAAGGAACATCAAAAGAACAAACGAAAATGGTGTGTAAGAGACTTTGTACAATTCCATGAAGAATCAAAGTAGCTCCGAAATTATCGCGGGTTCTCGAGATCTCAATTATCTAGATGTTGCAACACTTGCTGTTATCTGATTGTATTAGAGAAGAGCGGCAGCTGTTGGAGTTATTTATGAGAAGCTTGTCACACTTCGGATAGAATAAAAGATCGCGAGTGCCGCGACGCTAAGAGATTCTTATTATATTTTTTCTATCAGTGCCTATTGTATTTTCTTATATTTACGATTACTAAGTTCACAGTGTCTCGTTTATTCTCTGCGATTATATGTTGTCTTAGTTGACTGTGGTTTGATTACCCAAGTGTGAGGGCTTGCTGGTTGTGTAGTAGTGCGCAGTCGTGTGCACAGTTTATTGTCTCCTTCGATAATGCAATGCAAAATTGGAAGTATCGTTTCTTGCGCTTACTGACGTGATAGCATTGTTTAATGACGTGCATCAATAAGTTTTATTTTCGATTGTATGTGAGGAACTTAAAAGCTATCAATATAAAATGGCGAATGCTGTAATAAAAATGAAAAGACGAGCTGGGTCTGATCTTTGTTTTGTAAAACACAACATTGAGTATCTGCCTTATTCATTATAACAACTAGAATATTTTCTCGTCATTCACTATATATGGCGATAAAAATTGGGGGTTTGCCAAGCGTTTGCATCTTGGATTGCATGAATTTTTAAAGTTCTTGAATATACTCAGGGTTTACGTAAGAGAATCCGTCGAATTCTGTTCGATCAAGATTCATGAGAAAAAGCCTATCAATTGGCGTAAGCTTTGGAATCTCATGCGTGAAGTCCGAATCGAAGTTAGACACATCATCCGATGACTTCTGAAAAAAAAATGTTTTCAAACGTCACAATCTCATATCTTATTGGTATTTAAATACCAAATCTTTGATTGAGAGCTGTTAAGCTGAGAAAAAAAAGTTGCTTTCGAAAGTCAGAACTGACCACAGATAACTTCGAGAGAAAATTGTTGGTATCTTTCTAAGTCATACTTTTTATGAAGGAATTCTCGAAAAAGTAGCTTAATTTCTAAATAACTGCATGTAATATAAAATAGCTTCTATAAGAAAAGACCAACTCATTAAAACAAACCGAAGTAAAGGATAAAACAAATCTATGTAAAAATCCCACGAGGAAAGTTGTGGACGATGCAAAGCGAAATTGTGGGAATCAAAGTCTTTTTATTTTTAAGCATTCCCTCCTTGTAGGATGTGGTATGGATCCCGTCTGTGCCTCTGTCAGCATAAGAATTTTGAACTGTACAATTAACAATTTTCTTTTGATAAGTAGGTGTTTTGGATTCTTGTCTTTGCCATAGTCAGAGTCAAGCGTGATGGTAGAATACGACCCCTTCGAAACTACCCATTTCCACCTCTTATCCGAGAAATTACGAATTTAAAAGGAAAGAGGGGGAAGAAGTCGGACACGGGTTTAGTCGAGTCAAAAGGACATGAAGCTCGGTGCAGTTGCGTGAGCGGCTGCGCTCGAAGCGGCGGTTAGGATCGAGGTGGGGTCATCGCTAGCTTCAGCGATTCACCTCCCCGAGGATAGCAATCGCTATGCTCTTCCGCGCCGCTTACCAAATTGAACCGAGCTTCAGGTCGTTTTGACACGAATGTAGAGCCTCGCCGATTCGATGCCTCGCTGGACTATACTCTCGCTAGAAGGAAGAAACACCCAAAAGATAAGCAAATCATTATTACATACTTTCCAGCAGTGTATATGAGTATTCAGTAATATCAAAGGGCCAAAAATGCTGAGATTTTGCTAATATTGATGGGTTTGGAATATGGTTAATAGCTCAACAAAAAGAGCACTGTGATAAATAGTTTCAACAAGTCTATTAAGAAGGATTGTAAAGTGATTGAATTTATATTTTTGGGAAATCCCAGTTTTCTTGAAATCTAAATGAGGAACATTTGAGAAAACTGGGATTGTTCTCATATGAATATCACCAAAATTCTCTTATAATAAAGCTTGGATTGTAGCAGTCATTATTGGCTTTTTGACTCAAAGAACGGTCTCTTGAAACCCATGAAGTGACTGTAAGTACGTAACATACATTGCTTCGTGTGTGAACTCTCACGCAGAAACATTATTTTCTTATTCTGGTTTTCTTCTATCTTATCAGCGGCCAGGAGTAGTTCTCTCACGCATCACAACTAACTGTATCCAGATTGATTGTAAGAAATAAGGCGTATAGTACTTCTTGAAGAATTGAATAAGGCTGCCATTAATCTTTCGATTGATTGGGAACCAAATCGTTTCCGTCTAGAGATACCATGAAGGAAGGAGAAATAAATGAAGAGCATTGCCCAAAGTCGGACGTGAATTGGTTGTTTTTGTTCTGCGGCCGATAATGAACGCAGTAACTATTCAGAGTGTCATGAATCAGTTATTAGTTCCTGCCTGTATTTGGTTAGTTTTATGTCCCGGTGTGATCTTCTTGTGCATTATAAGTCATTGTGAACGCTTTTTACCAGGAATTATTAGCTCTAATAAGAATGCCACTTTTGAGCACAACTGTTGCCAGCATTTCTAAAAAGGGAAGCGTAGAAGGGAGGATGCAAGGAATGGATAGCAATGATCTAAACTAGAAATATCCTCAACACGCTTGTTTTGTCATCGATAATGGTGACTTTCACAGTCTGCTGCAATTGCGTGAGACCTGCTTGTTCCTAAAATTCTTTTCTGTGAAATGTAAATATTTAGGTGGGAGCCTTCTCTTGAAAAAGATGTGACGTTGCAATAAAATTAATACTTTGAAAACTTCAGGGAAGTCGTGTGTAGTTGAAGATTTCAAAACAAACCTCAACGATAAGATGCCTGCAACATGAACTAAATAAGAGGGACTTCAACTACATAAGAATATTCAATTGTTCATAACATCTAATGCAAGTAACACAAAACAGAAACTTCTTCATCATAATAAGTGTTATATAAAGTTAAAGCTGACAACTTCAGCACAACACAAACAGAACTGAAACGTCAAATGCACTTTATGTTCTGTTTTAGTTATGGAAATAACATCTTACTCGATCTTACTGCATTTATCATTGTATCAATGTCATTGTGCATATCATTGCGCAAACTAAGCAGGGATCATCACCACTGAAAGTATATCATCTAGTAAAAGGAATACCTAATGTTCAATATGTAGAGGTGTGCACTAATGTTTGCATGAGTGACTGTCTAACATGTACGGGTTGGAGCTAGACTTCATGCGATGCTGTCCATGTGTCTTAAACAGCTCTTCTGAGTGTGTATGTGTTTGTGCATTTGAGCGTCTTTACATCGAGCAGTAAAGTGTGACATAAAGTCTCAAAGGCAGCATACCACGAATCTGACGTAGTGAGGGAATCCGAGGGAAAGGCTAGAGATGGGATTGTAGATTCCAGGATCAGGGATGGTTCCGATCATCTGCCTGATCGTCGTAAGAAACGGTGCGGGAACCATTTTTGTTATTACGAGGTACGTTAGAACGCCCCTCTATGGGCACCTCCCGGTCCCCTTAGCAGAATATTCGTTGGTTTTACTTGGAGAGGCTCGTGAGAAGACATCGCTGATCTTCGACCGATTGCACTTCGATGCGGCCCGTGGACAAGGGTGGTGCGTTGCAACTGAAACCCCTTCAAAAAAAGTCGTCTTCCGCGCCGTTTCTCACGACGATCAGGTGTAGATGAGCGGAACCATCCGCGATCCCGCAATCTACGAACCTAACCCTAGATTTTACTGCGGATTCCTTCACAACATTCGTGGTCAACTCCTTTAAGCGCTGCCCACCATGAAATTGAAGCTGTTGGGATCTCTCCATGAGTAGACAGGTTTACGGGGAACGAGATATGCACGGATATGAGTGTATTCACGCTCAATTCTCTTTAGTCATTTGGAAAAAAGAGCTTGAGAAATGTCCTGCTGCACTTCTCCTTCCTATGAGTTGCTTTGTAACACCCACTTCAGCGAGCGAGCGGATAACCAGAGAGTTGCTGAAGCTGTCTCTCTCGTTCGCTGGCAGGCGCGGCACATATGCCTGCTCTCGCATACGTAGTTGTTGGGTGTCTTGGAGGGTGATTCTTTGTGACAAGCCTATAATTCACGCGGCTTTTTCGCATACATAAAAGCCAATGAACGTTATTGCGCTCATTATCGTAAACTCAGTCTCTAATTCTACCTAATCGTGAGGAAATCCCAGCGTCTTCGGCTTTGGCATCATTTCCCGAGAATGAGAAAACTTGCTAAGACTCTGATTTTTCTTGGACCGTGAAAAAGTTATGATACTGAATAATGTCTAATAATCCAGGTCACACTTGAAGCTGTTCAGTTTTAGGTGTTTTATAGGCAAAGATTTTCTCATCAGAATCCTCATTCGCCATTTCCTTCCTCTTCAGTTCTGGGATGGTATACAGGTCCAAAAATATTGTGCACTGACTCTTTTGTACAGCAACCAAGTTCACTGAGTTGCGTCCAAAAGCATTTGCTCCAAGTCATCTTTTCAGAAAAGTTATTAAAAATCTCTTAAACAAAAATATTTGCGGAATTCTAGCATTTTTGCCATTTGAATGCTATTGAACTCAGTAATATATTTTTTGGAAAATATGTATTACTGGGTTACTCATTTTTTAGGTCCAGTTCTAAGTTTGTTTCGCCTTTAAAAACGTATGGTCTGGCATGGAATCGGTCTGTCTTATTGACGTTTTTGAACGACCTATGGGCCTTTCTTCTTTATGATTGGCAAAGTTTCGCTTTCGTGAAGTGTGTGTGTTTTTGTGTGTGTTGGTTAAAACTCTTAAACTGTTGAGTAAGTCGTGAGTGTGTGGCTCAAACTATTGAGTGAATCTTGGCATCGTAGAGTTTGATTGTGTACTACTTTTTGAGCACAACAAAGATTGTTACTGATCTTTATTCTGGCTAACGTTTCGGCGTCACCTTCTTCAGAGCCTGGAAAATCAAAGACACGTGTAATTTACTCTCTCAAACGCCTCGTTATATCAAAAGATATGACTTAGCAAACAGATTATTCAAAGACAACGTCGCCGCTAGTAGTAACTAGTAAAGATGCCTCCGCCTCTGACTCCGTAGGTCAAAACCCGTCAAAACTCATAATTAACTTTTGCGTGTGATATATAACGCTTCCAATGTTTTTCCAGAACGTCTAATTCGCGTGCCAAGATCGCGACTGCTATCTTGAAAGTGGTATTGTCATGACACTGTCTGCAACGAGCACCTAAAGGGGGTGATTTTTTTTTTGATTTTATGAGTCGGTCTGGGTGCTCTCCTTGACACGGGTACATAGTGGTCTTCTTGTTTTGCCAATGTATTCAGCCCCACATAGCTGACAGGTGGTTAAGATTATATAGATAACCCCCGATACCACGCAATCACCTTGCCTCCCATTCGGTGTCTCACAAAGCCTGTTCATAGGCACGGTTGCGGACTGGTTGCTGCTTCAGGTTCGCAAGTGGTATGTCCACTACTCGACTGAATATTGCAGACTCGCCTGTCGTATACTTGCTCGCACTGCTTTGCTCATGCCATCCGAAACGAAAGGAAGGCAGAAGGGGATCTTTGTTGCTTGTTCTAGCGTGTAGCACCACAGTTACATGGCTCCAATTTGAATGGGAAACCTTTGCTAGGTACCCAAGTGACTGAGCAATGTGGTTAGCCATGTTTACGGTGGCAGTGCGACCTTGAGCCTCAAATGAAACCGTTGCAGCTGTCTTAAACAAATTTTCAATGACTTTCTTTTTGGTTCTCCAAAGATGCGTCGATTGGTAGTGAATGAGAATGTTCTTACAACCTGTTTTCGGTACCATTTTGTTTTCCAATTTCTCCCACACAAGTGAACCTGGACATTCAGAAACGGCCGCCTTCAGGTATTTCCCTCGTGAACTTTGTGTACCGTGATTTTTTATTTAAGAGATCGAAGCAATTGTACATTTCAGCATTGCGTTGGACATATAATGCAACAATCATCTATGTATCGGCAGTACAATAGAGGTTTGCGTTCCAGTACGGGTTTTTCCTATTGAGATATTGTTTCCTATATTGAAACTATTGAGCTAATACAGTGGAGTGACACAAGTTGCAAACTGCAGAGAACCAGGAACTCACGTCCTAGTGCGCATAGATTTGCAGAGGCGATAAAGAGGACCTTAAAAGGGAAGAGCAAAGAAGTTGGCTGAAACTGCAGAGGCTGGAAGAAGCATCCGCCATGCCCGTTGAGACTTCGCCAATTGCATGGCGAAAATGATTGCTCTTCGAAGCTAGAATGGAACGACGATTGCATTGAGAAGGGGAATGGAGAAAATCGGAGGAAGATGACAGCTTCTCAGAACGGAAATGGAACAACCAACCAAAAATGCAATGAGAAGAGGAATGGAGAAAGTCGTACACGACTTCTTCCCCAATCTTTACGATAGCCACTTCCAATTTTCCCTGCTCACCATCTGAGAGAAAACGGACATATCATTCCGGAGGTTCTCTCGTCCGAAGTACGACATCATCATCGTTATCATTCCGATACGTGCAACACCCTTTCCAGGCAGGGTAGGGTCTGAACTTCTGAAAGTTTTGTCGCCAGCTCTTACTAATACCCTGGCGAGGCTCTTTACACGTTACCTGTCCAAATGCAAGGCTCCTAAACAGTGGAGGAGCAGTTAAGGCCGTGTTGTTGTGAAAGAAAGGAGATCCACATGACATCGGCAACTGTTGCCCAATCTGCTTACTATCCGTCATCTATAAGCTCCGTACAAGAGTGATCTTTAACAGGATTCAGTACGTGTTAGATAAAGGACAACCATGTGATTAAACAGAGTCTCGGAAAGGATCAGCACGACTGACCACATTCACACTATTTCAAAACTCTTTGAGGTACCGCAAAAGTACAAGATCCCGTTATGTCTCCACTTCATCGACTTAAAGAAGTCCTTCGACTTAATTGAGACCGAAGCAGTCATGGAACGTTTGGACAACATAACTGTACATCAACTTTCAACTTCACTTCAAATTTCGCCATTCTGCTAGGACATCATCGTCAACGTGAAGGGAAATATCCGACTGTGGAACACAACCCCACTTAAGATACTCACGATCTCTTTTTAGAACGCAATGCGAAAGCTGGACTGGGACGGTGTGGGAATGAAGTTGATTGTCGGCAGCTATACCTGCGTTTTGCTGATGGCATTGTTCTGATAACATCTAGCATCAGCTAAATGGAACGAGTACTGGCCGAATTCGATGAAACATGCGCATGCATCGGTCTTGAGCTGACTCTGCGGAAGACGACATTCATAAACAACGGATGCGTCTTATTAATGCTCGCTCAATGGAAGTAAAATAAAATGCACCAGCTACTTTTATGTTGGTCGGAAAACTAGTATGATGAACGACTTGCCACTAAGCTGGGCAGGAGGAAACGAGCGACATTGAACGCATAAAAACATCGAGAATATTGTGAAGAAGACCAGGAACACTCGGCTTTATCCTCATCTCTTCGATACCAACGTACTTCTTGCTTTGACTTATCCTTCAGAAACGTGGTCAGTCCACAAGCAGGAAGGAAGGCGTCAATGAATGTTCTACCGAAGTGATGCTAGGAGAATCCCGCTTCGCACAAGTGAGGGACGGGATTCAAAGTTCTGTTGTACGTCAATGATCGAAGATTAGAGACGCCGCCGCATTTGCTAGGGAAAACAAGATAAGGTGGGACCAAAGTGGATACGTTACGCGTTTCAACGACAACCGTAGGACCAAAGCTATGAGCGGCTGGGCTCTTCGCGATATTAAACACACTACAGGAAGACCGCCGGCCCGATGGTTAGACTTTTTCACAAAGTCCCTCAAGAAAAATTTTGATGTTTTCCGTGTCCCAAGCGAAAGGAGGAACCACTGAGCGCTCTTGCATGCGGCCTGAGTTGGATATTTTATCGGTGTACTTGTGAACTACTACGCGATCCCTACCAAATGGTGAAAACATTCCAGGTCCGAAAATTTCTCCGATCGCTGCCTTCAGACAAAATGTGGGGTAACTTGATGAAATCCTGTTATTTAATGGAAGTATCCCTGGCGCTCTTCGAACAAATCGACCAACAACGAGAGTCGAAGTGATAGAACGTTCGAAGATTTCTAATTTCAAAAATATTGTGAAGTGATTTTTTCTACGTCGTCCTTCAACGCGTTTCGAATGATGTTTGTATCACATATAAAAGCGCACAATGCTTACAAAACGTAAATGTTTAATGCACTTATTAACTCCATTTCAAGTTTCCTGCCTTCGCTTTTTCTCAATAGTTTAGAACGTTCGACGAAACACTTTCTGATCACTTGTTTTGATCGCGGCACTTCTTCGAAAAGTGGAATAACACTCCTTTGTCTTCGTATTCCTCAACACAGTATTGATTTGTCACTTTTTATTTAATTGATATTTAAAGTCGGTCATTTCAATTCATCCATTGTTTTTGCAATGTATCTTTCAAACATCTACTAAATTGGTTGTTTGAGAGATGATGCTGAGCTGGAAAGAAGGTACCACTTCGATGTGTTTCGGATTGAAGGTTTGTAACCTAACAGAATAGAGCTAAAGAACCACACCTGTGTATGTTGTCTGATGCATCAACACAATTCATTGCTCAGATTATCCTAACCAATTACATATGGGCGTGAGTTAGGCAGTCACCCTCCAGAATGTGTGAAAAACGTGAAAAAAACCTTGTAATTCAACGAATTCAATTTAGGATTGGTTGATTCCAAAATTATCGAGAGTAGATGGCTTACTAATTTCGGCTTGAATGGAGGCTGTACGTGCCGTGCCTTCAGTTTGAACCAATCAATTCTGCGGAAGAAAGGATGCTCCTGAAAAATTTGAAGTCTGTTCCTGTACAAACCCTCTTAATGAGATTTTTTGGGAAAATTTACTGAAAAGCTAAGTTTTGGCTTTACTGTAGTGCCCCTTTTCGTATTGTTCACCCATGAAGTTTCGTAGGTGCTTACCTTTATATCAGCCTCAGCAACGGCGTCGTTCGTTGAACAACCGAGCCGCTTCGAAGGGTTTTTGTTCAAAAGAGCTTTGCATATAGAAACTGCCTCTTTTGACATACTTTTCGGGTAAGAAACATTGTGTTCAGTGATGGCTGAAAACAAAACACATCTACACATCACAGCATCATTGTTTGAAAAGAGCCAGACCGACGTTTAAAACTGTAGGGACTAAAACAGAAGGAAACTTGTGCTCGCACTTATAGCTGCTTCACCCCCTTTCGTCAGAAATTTGTTAAAAAATTTTTGACGCTATATGATACCGGTTTCAGGTCTTATTCTGTCACGTGTGTTGTATGTGTGGTGTGTAAGTGACGTAAGTGATGACTACAAGCCGTCCTCATGAAAACAGATTATCAAAGGCGCGCCTTGATCTACGCTCGGCCTCTGCACCTCTTTTGACATTATAGGACGGAAAGAACCGACCTCATTTGGACTCGGCGCGTTTGGGAGGGCCGGTTAGGGGACGCGTATGTTTAGGTAAGACTCCGCGGATTAGGTTCTCGGTGTATATAGTGCATAGATCTCATAAGTTATGACGCCCTATGTGGTAGAATAGTTTTCTTTGGTTAATTTCAATCGTAGTTATCCATCATAACAAGTCTCATAGAAGCTCTCGCTTAATATCGCATAGTTTGTTTGTGCATTAGTCTTTGTTCGCGAATGCTGTTCATAGTAGTAGTAGTAGTTCTCCTAGTAGTTCCTAATTTAACATCATGAAGGAGTTTCTATAATTGAGATCTCATAGCAGTTCAACATGTGTAGAAATTGGCTCAGCGCACGACATTTGTAATACTGAAGAGGCAAACTCTGGGCTGTAAGTGCCCATACACCTACGGAAGCCGCTGAGGACAACAATTAGGACGCCTTCTATGATGAACTCAATGCGTCGAACTCTGAAATACCCATTGTGGAGGTGAGCATTGTCGCAATCGACGCAAATGCGAAGATATGAAATCTTATGTGCAAGGAAAATGGTATTATCTAGGCAAGTGCATTTCGTGTTAGGGTAACCATCTAGTCGACTTAAGTGATCAGAAGGGTCTCACCATCGCTTCGGCGATCAAGAAGAATCATCGACACCATCAGCTTATGTGAGAAGGGCTAACTCTTTTGATGTCTAAAGAGCAGCAAAAGCAGAAGATGAGAATTCCCAAACTTCAGCTCGAGCACGTTCTGACGAGGAATATGTGATTCGCACAGACAATTCCGTGTGCAGTTGAAGAGAGGAAAGACAAGAATCTACTGAGTTTGCTACGAAAATTGCGGTCAGTAACAGCTATAGACAGGATCAAGCGTGCGTTGAGAATTTTTTAACAGGGGTCGTAAGGGGGGTCTGGGAGAAGGAAAGGGTCGTAAGGCTTTTCAGAAGAGGAGAAAAAACTGAAGAGGGAAAGTAGAAAGAGACAACGGGATAGTCGATTTTAAATAAACACATATTAAAGGATGCAAAGTGTTAGAAAAATAAACTGCGTGAAGTATCTTTTAAAGATTTTGCTGGTATACTTCCACACCTCTTGGTCCGATACTACTTTCGGAAATTACAAAACAAAGAAGGACATTGAGATTAGGATAAATGCGATAGGTTTTGAGTACGTAGGCAAAAAAAAGTCTAAATTATAAATATCATAACATATGTGTTCTGAACTTAGCATTGCTTTGAAGTGAATTGTTCTAAGAAAAATTCCATCAAGAAAACGGAAAATAGTGAGTCACAGAAGGAGTCAAAACGAAAGAGTACACGGATTCCACAATCAGCTGCAAATTTGAGGAAAACCATCAAATAACGAAGTAAATATAGCGCATTGTAAATAATATAATAGAAGTTGTGAAAGTAATGAAATGGAAAACAAAGTGATCTTTATGCACGTGGCTAAATAAAAAATTCGATGAGTCTCCTAAGAATTTAATTGGCTGTCATAACCATAAACACTATAAGAGGTAACTTCGTATTGAGTACTAAGAAGCCGTAGGAGGAATATATCACGTATTTTGTGGAAAAGCCACTTGATGCAATCCACCACTATTATTCGATGGTGCAAAGTGATACGCTGCCGTTTCTAATGCGACTGTCAGGGATCAATCCCTGACAAGTGGAATTTTAATGCACGAGAGTAAAAAGAGCACATTACTCATCCTACAGTGATTATTATCACTCGAAAAAGCAATTTTGATGTGGTTACTGAGTGGAAAAAAAGACATCTTCAAGCGCAATTAGGGATGAAATCACTAAAACGTAGGCTCTATGAGTTTCTGAATATGGACACTCAAAGTGAGTTTCATGCAATAACGCTGGCTGCGATTTGTAGAGTGAGATTTGTTCTATATTTTTCTGCGAGTCTTGGTGCTTCTAGCTATCCTAATTTTCTTGAAGCATAGTTGAGAAGAACTTTAAAATTTGCCTCAAATTTTCAAGTTTTCTCAACTAGCTTTTGAGAGAACCATAACATCTACAGAGACCAAAATTTACCGTTAAGGGTTTTACTTGATGCTCTATCAAAATACGGCACCGAATTTTTCAACCGCCCCAACGTGATCTCGCAACCAGAAAAAAAAATGCGAAATCTCAGATTTCCGGCAACGCGTCAAAATCTGTATGACTTCAGGCAAAGTCCGATAACTCAGCTAGTAGATTATAAAGACAAATTCAGTATGAAGTACGTTGTAATATTTTCGCTATCATAGTAACTTTTTGCTTTTTTCCGGATAGTTTTTGCTCTCTTAAAAGCTAGTTGAGAAAAAGTTAAGAAGGATACCAAATTTCTCCACTTTTTCTCAACTAGCTTTCAAAAAAAAAACGAGAGGGTCGCTGACAAAGATATTCTGACCCTTCTATAGCGCAACTTTTCCTCTACAGAAAGCAGCCACTATTGTCTTCCTTTGTTTTTCTCTTCCGCTATTCATATTTATTTCTAACTAAATTAATTGTTCTTTGTGTGAAATTAATACTTTCATCACAAATTCTTTTTAGTCCAATGTTTTTTTAAAAGCATCTTTTGTTGGACCCGATCATCCTTCCGTCTGCACCTCCCATCAGTTGTGGTACAAGTGGATTGAAAATCCGCTTTATGCCCTCTGAGGCACTGTAGCTCATAACAGGACTATTATTTTCACCATTTTCCAAAAACAAACTTTCAATTACTTTTGCTCCCAGTTTGAAATTCGTTCCGCCATCAGTTCGGATGAGGCTTGGAAGATCACTTTGAGATATAAAACGGATGAGGTTGCTCAAAAATGCACCACCTGACAAATTTCCGACCGCTTCAGGATGCATAGCTCAGGTAGTAAGACGTATTTACAAACAAACGTGCATTCTGTCTGACGTTGAACTCAAATGGTCTGATATAGTCACATGCAACATTTCTGTCATGCCAGCACTAATGTCTGCTCTTTACCGCATGTGCGTTTCCACACTGTAGGTCACAAATGATTAGACCGACTAGTTCCGGGTCACTTAGAATGAAAATAGGCATTTTTGCATCATATGGTAGATTGGCGTTTTGAATACGACTGGTGTCGAATTATACCTTTTTCGCGGGTGTAGTGTAGCGATAGAGGTTTTTTAGATTTAGGTTAGAGGTCCCGCTTCCTGCACGACCGATCGGAGGTTCGAATCAACCGTAGTGCTCATCAAGCCTTTCATCCCTCCTGGGTCGACAAATTAGTACCAGACTTGTCTGAGAGGATAAATACACTGACTTGACACATCGGCTAGCGATCGCAAATCATTGTATAGGCCAGTTGCACGTTTGTAAACCTCAAACGATTATGATTTGAAGTGAACGAGAGGGCGCATTCCAAGCTGATCGATTCACGCCAGCAACTTTATCTTTTATCCTTACCCTTTGTAGGTAGAGTACGTTAAACGTGGTCGATGTTGACCTGGTAGAATTACAACGGTTCACATTGACTCAGCAGTTTTCTAGCAACTGAAAATGTTAGAAGAGCTGTTCTGCAGCGAGAGAAACGAGATAGATATATAATTAGGCGGGATGATTCTGCCAGCTCGCTTGTTTTTTCAACATTAACAAGTTGACTGTCTTCTACTTCTTCGTTAGTTTGATCCGAGCCAAGGTTGTCTATAGAACGAAGTTGCTAAGTTTGCTGGTCGCGTCCTAACCATCTGGGTCCTCTCACCCAATCATGCTCACTAGTGAAGCTTGCCGTTGTGTCTCCAGTTCCAGTGATTTGCTAGATTGTGATGTGTCAGAACATGAAGTAGATATACTGGAGTGTATTTGACTTCTATTTGACTCTTCAATCTCAAATCTGCGATCCTTTTGATTAGCCACGAATATAAGTTTGCATGAAGGTCTGACCCACTGAAACGCTATTTCGCTATCGCTGGCAAAATTTACGCTACTGATTTCAATGTTTATTGAATCAAGAATGTTTTTTTTTGCCATTCTCACTGCTATTAAGATGGCCAACAATTTCAAACGTAGGATAGTCTGCCGAATCTTTTTGTTGTTAGCTTACTCTTTCCATTAATCAAGCAAGTGAACTCATTAGTGATCTCACATTTCAGATACGTTCATGTCGACATAGCCATTTTGCTGGCGTCAGAAAACGCACATAAACAAATTCTTGAGGTGTGAGACGTGAGAGAACGTAGCAAAGGTCGACAGGCTCTAATACACGCATTACTTATCTCGTGTTATTTCATTTTCATTTTCATTTCAGAATTCCATTTGATACAGAGTTCCTGCAGAACGTATTGTTTCCATTCTATACCTATATCATAAATTTTTCTCATTAGAGATTCCAATTTGATTATCAGTGGGTTTGCGAGGAGAATAGGATCATGAATCAAATTTATTTGGCTTACAATATCACGTTTGGTTAATTGTTCTTTGTGTGAAATTAATACTTTCATCACAATTTCTGAAGTGTTGTCATATCTGACGCCAAGTTTTATGTTGCCTGCTGCCGCTCTATATTCTTTTGGGATAGCTCTGCTTACATTTGTTGAGTTTGAAATATATTCCTGCAAATTTATGCCGATTCACGAAAATCTTCCTTGAAGCAGCATATTTTTCTAGTGCTTCATCTTTTGTGTTCGCACATAGAAGGATGTTGTCCACACAAATGTGCTTCGCAATTTCTAGTGAAAGTGGACTATTCTTGTGGTTTAAATATGCCAAAATAACTTCATTCAGAATAGTTGGTGCCGACGTGTTTCCGAAGAACCAACGATTGAATTTTGTATTCTATTATGCTGACTCGATTCAAAGGCCTCTTCATGTCTTTCAACCATAGAAAGGGACACAACTCCTCCTGATCTTCTACTAGTTTGATTTACATGAAAGCCGCTTCAATATCGCTTCGAGGAATAATTTTGCTGTTCTATTTGCGACTAGAACATCATGAATTTTGCTCACTAAGGATTCTCCTGTGTAAATCACATCGTTCAGCGAAAGCTGTTCGACTCTCTTAGAGGAAGCATCGAACACTGTCCTTAGTGGTTTTGCTTTTTTAGATTCGAAATTCCTGAATGTGTCATGTATTTTATGCCGGCTGAATTTTGACTCTGTCCGTTGACTATTTCGACCACTCCATTTTAAATATAATCGTTCATTGTTTTGTTGTACCACTCACATTAGTAACAATTACTAGATAGCTGCTTTTGTAACTAGATTCACCGACAGTATGATATTTCATAAGTAATTATCAGCTTAGTGGACGACATTATCTTTCAAAGGAAATGGTACGGTTAGCACGCCACTTTCAAATGATATTGATTTCGAACATGTTTCGAAGTACTCGAACGCGTTTTCGTTCTTGGCACATTCTTCTGATGATATCGCTAGACCATCATTCAAGCAACTTTTGTAAAACCTCCGATTCATTCTGTCCTTCAACGACCCTCAGATTATGCGTTATTGTTGTTATTTCTTGCTGCGAATTGTTTGACCCCTTGCTGTGTATCGCTGGTCCGAATACCGTACGTACAATGCGTAATGCAAATGACAAAGTTATAGTATTAACTGTGTTTAGAAGGTCGTAATGGTTATCTAAACCGACCAATATTTGCGGGTTTTTATGTTCATCGCGAACTTCCGGATTGTTTATGTAGATCTCACTGTCTTCGAGGTGCTGTTTATCTGCATCATTGAGACGCGCAGAAGAGAAAGCATTAGTGATAATTTTCCTGGTTTGAATCGTCAAAGGGATCTTTTTGCCAGAAACATTGCCGATTTTGAGAAGACAATGTTCGTTTAGCACTTTTCGGTGTCTCCACCTATATCTGACATTGTGCAGATTTCACTTTTCTCAGTTGCAAGACCAAATTCCTTTGTGCTCTGCTCTCTAATCATGGTTTTTTTTTATCTGCTGTGTCAAAGAATAACAGTTTTTGTTTTATTTGTCTGGTGTAATTATTCTAGATATTTTCTTCGGCAGTCATCAGGACTACCTAATGACTGCCGAACTCCTTTCCTTTTTCAATGTGAACAGAAGCTTCAACTGTGTGGTTAGTGATTATCAGCGTGAGGATTTGTCTGCTGATTGTTGCGGACATTATCGTATTGATCCCGATCAGTAGTCTTATTTCTTATAACTGGTACGGTATTGGAGGCGCTTTGGTTACACAATCAATCACAAGTATTATATCTTGTCTTGTTGCTTTCATTTGAATTGGAAATACGATAGCTCATGTCGTATCATTCTACCACTTCTAGGGAAATTTGCTTTTTGACAGTCATAACTGCTGCGTATCAAGCAAACGAACGAACTTTCCTGGTACTCCATTGGCGCGGATCGCGTAGAGAAGACGACATCGAAGAGGAGAGTCGAAAGCTGCTTCAATTCCAGAAGCGCTAATTGCATTGGCTTCGAGTGCCAGATTTCGATCACCATCCTAACGATGAACACCTGGTCAATCGTAGATCGGCAAGGTAGAAAGCCAGCTTGCACGTTACGTGTTGTTTCTTCGCAATGCTTAATAATCCTGTCCGCTCCAAAACCTTGTACATAACGCACAACAAGGAGGTTCCTCGATCATTCCTAGGAGCTGTGAGAGATAACTTCTTGTGGAGGAGAATTGTGATAGCGTCTCCATGAGTCAGGTATCTTTTTGTCTATCTACATTGAACGGATGATCTTTGTCATTTCACGAATCCCAGACGAAGGAAGATATTTCAGCATTTCTGTGCAAATCCCCTCGTCTCCACCAGATTTTCAATTTTTCATTTTCTGGATACAGACCAGAACCTCCGATTCGGTCGGTGGTTCCTCGTTAACCGCATATGTCGGCCTTTGGACGTGCTCGAGTTCAGGAGCTGACGGCCGGTTCAGCAAGGTCTTGAAGTGATCCCTAAAAAAGGGAGGGTTGCTTCATCAGCAGCCTTTCCCGTGGCAGTTTTGAGAAATGGAAAACATCTTTTCGTCTTGCAACTATACAGCTTTGATAAAGCATAAGCTTTCCGCGGGTTTTTGTTCTCCTACGCCTTTTCAAACTCCATCGATCTCGACATCCACTCGTTATCGCGGCCTAGTCGCCGTTGAGGACGCAGCTCCCTTTTCAGTTAAAATCATCAGTGCTGCAGACGACTGATAAAGAGCTGTAAGTGAATCTTGTCCCCGCAGATGCAAAGGCAAACTTCTTCCGCGGCATTTGAACCGAGACGGTTTCGTTTGCAGTGTCATGGATGCACTTGTGAAGGAATCCGCATCGCAAAGCTTCTTCCTGGTCCGTACTCCAACATGAATAGACACACGATGGCGGAAATTCGTTCTGAATTCTTCGTCTTTAGAACCTGCCATGTCGGGTTTTGGTTGATGATATAATCCTCGGTTCCTCTTGTTGAACCGTATCTTAAGGCTTAAGGATACGATAGAAGAACTGGACGGTGGTTAGAGTCAAAAGCAACATCCCAAACAGCTCTGGATTTTCGGATATCCGACTGAGGGATGTTCCTCGTTAGAACGTGCTCGAGCAGAATTTTAAGAGTCCTCATCTTCCGTTTGCGCTGGACTTCAGGCGTCGAAAGGTGGAACCCTGCCACGTGTGGGAACGGTCAATAGGTACCCGTATGATGTGCCGCCACATATCCAGGAAAGCTAATGAGCGTCGTTAATTGCACCGCGCTTCTCCTGACAGCGTCGTGATCGCTACAGTAGCCTGGTTGCTCCTCTTGTGCTACGTCTCGCTGACGCCCCTCCCACACTACCCTCCCTGCCCATTTCATCGCGTCTGCTGCTCTTACGAGCAGTTTTCTCCGCCGCGCCCGCAACTCTTACGAAGCGCTTTTAGAATCGAAGGAAAATGAAAGTGCCTGATTTTAGATGTTGTTTGAAACTCTATATAAAGTATACTTGTAAGTTAATATAAATGAAAGAAGTTTGTATATATGCCATTTGAAAATGCGAGTGAAAATGAAAATATTCTGTTTTGACTTGTTAGATGGAAATTAATCATCCATCTCTTGGAATGCAAAAGATGCTTCAAAGAATTTCCCTTGATCGGTGAAATGCCATTTTTTAACCTTTTTTTCGCTTTCCAGGAATTTATTTTTGCTATCAAGCTGAGTAAAAGTGGCATCCAACGACTAACGAGGCGCGAATAATGCCTCGCACACATACATTGTACCCAAAGGTATATCTCGAAAATACAAAGGTCGCTGTTCGCCTTTAATACACCTAACCTGTCCTATTGATTTTATGCAGAGAATAGATAGAAATGAAGCGATAAAACGCTATTGAAAGAAGTTTGAAGAACCAAATAAATTTTTATTCTATAAAACGTACAAGGAAGTACTAAAATATTTAAGTTTCGCTCCATATAAACATTATATCCATACAAAATTTTGAAAAGGTAAAATGTAGAAAGGAGTTCAAAGAACAATGCATACAAAGTAATAAGGAAATAAAGTTGTTAGGCGTAAGTTGCTGCAGTCAAAAGTTGAACATGAATTCGTTGAATGACATCGTGACAAACACGTACTTATGTATTACGAGTTTATATAGAATAATTTGGGCGTGAAATGTGTGAAATTATGAGGTATATAAAAATATATTCATTTCTTTTCCTTTATTCTTCTTATTCTTTTGCATGCAGCATCTTTTTGAGATAATTTTTGTTTGTGTGAAGTTGCTCAAGTGAGGTCAATATAGAACACGCATATCACCCTTATCAATTATCATATCTTTGACTCTTTGTTACTCTATGATATGTCACTGATAATATATCTTTTAATTGGATGAAAGGATCTAGTTTTTCTCTTTAAATTCCAATCATATGCGCTCAATTTACTATTTTCGTACACCAGAACTTGGTGCGTCAATTCGTTCTACACTTCTCTCCCTTCTAAATTCGCAGTATCCACTGCTTCGTCGCTGCGCGAACGCCGCGCGCAGCGTTGATTAGATGGTAATAAAAGGGTGGGGACTAGATGATCTCAGGCGGTCGGTGAGGATGTCCAGCTGCTGGAGTGGCAGTCGTGATCACGCGGAGGCGCGCGGCGCTGAAGGGAGGTCAGGAGCGGTTAGCCGGTTTTCTCGGGCACCTCTTGTCCCGCACCCTGCCACGTGAGCTGATGGCGTCGATAATTCCTCTTAAACGTGGAAGCGATTATAAGGCCCGTCTATTCGCATAAGTCAACCAGACGGTCACCGTTGTCCGACGTAAGCTGGGTAATACGATTTTTGTAGCACATCATTTTGTTCGAGTCCCATCTTCGATTTGCGTCGATTCCGACAATGACCACCTTCTGGCTGGTTCTTTTAGATATCAACGCATTGATTTCATTGTAGAAGTGAACTGTTGTCCTGAGCTGTTTTTGCATGTGCGTGGGCACTTACGACCTAGAGTTTACGTCCTCTGCAATCCCGAAGTCGTACGAAAGCGCATCTAGACGACGTTGAGCTAAATTTCTTCACCTGATTGTTGTAATCGTTCCTCACATCTATCGCGCAGCCACTCTCATCTCATCAGCATCGCAGCAGTAAATGGTGTAATTTTCAATGCTGATGATGGGCCGATCTCTCATGCAGGTTTCCTGCAGTGCAGCAAGCGGCACAGAGAGATGTCGCAGAAGGTTAGACAAAGCGGTTTGTTGGAGTTGAAGGAAATAGTGTGACAGTGATTTTATTATGTTTTCTCTGTTGTTCTCACTCGCAGCACTTTGAATTATTATCCGTTACAGTTGTATTTATTATTTGCTATATTATACTAGGTTGATTTATTTATTAAGCGTCTAATTTGTTTCTTTAATTTTGCCTATTGCAACTAATTTTTCACTGCTATATGAGCGGCTGTACTAGAAAAAACGAAATGAGTGGAAGTACGAGAGGAGGATTTTCTGGAGGGTCTCCTTGGGGGTGGGGATATCGTTTTCAGGGAGGTTTTTTTCCACCTACACGCTTTACCCTGGCTACAGACCTATGCAACCTGTGAGTGAAAGAGCAGAAACCCGAAACTAATCTGGTATGGAGAAGGTACCCTTTCGTGTACCATCTATTTTCGATGAGGTGAGCGCTGCCATCCTTTGGTGTCTGAGGAAAGTTAATCTTGAAGAGTTTGTTGCTATCGTTAGCTCCCCATACTAATCTTAAGCTAAGGCTCATGCGCAATCGCTTATATGATCGTATTTGCACTACACCGGAGAGCAAAATATGCCTAGATAACAACGACGGTGATTGCACGAGTTCATATCTTGTTTATCTGATTTTCTGTGTGCAGTGTGATGACGAATACATAGGAGAAACAGCTAGACCACTATGTATTTGAGCCAAAGAATCCCTGAATAAATCAGGAATAAATAAGGAATAAAAAACCATGTAACTCCACTGCATTAGGTGGTCATATTGTGCGGCGTCATAACGAGGAAGATTTTGAAATTAAGATCACGGTATTGGCGCGTTAACCTAGTATTGCGGCGCGCAAGGCTCTGGAGGCTTTTTCGATCCACTCCAAGAGCCCAAAGATGAATCGCAAGGAGGAATGCCTCTCCATTACGCGGGAACTCGCGCCTTATTTAAGGCTGATATTTGATTGCGCTAGTCACCCCACAACAGGTATCTAACAGTGGCAGGATAGTCATCTGATCTTAAAGTACGGTGTTCTCTTCTTCTTCTAGTTTAGTAGTTAAGTTACTTTGATTTCATCGTTTGAGGCTCTGAAGAATTTGATATTGCCTAGAAGTTAGCCACGGACAACAACAACCTCGTGTCCGGATCGATTAAAAAAAAACAAAATACAGAAACCGAGCTATTCCTCTGCAGCCGAAAATCGAAATGACAGGTTTGGAAGCCGAAGAATCCAGATCGAACCTCCGCTAACGTGCATTTACTCATGTTGGAATACGAACCAGGAAGAAGCTTTGCGATGCCGATTCCTCTACAAACCGCATCCAGGACGCTGCAAGGGAAACGCTCCCGTTTCTAATTCCACGAGAGAAGTTTGTCTTTGAATCTGCTTCATTACATTATTAAACATGCATTACGGCAACTGCTACATATACTGTACTGTTGTCTATATGACACTTGCGACTTTGGTGAAAGTGTGCATTTGCCTCCCTCAACAGACGCTACGAGCTCCCAGGAGCTCTTCTCGGCTTCTTATTTGTTGTTCCCACTTTTTGCATATGAAAGTACATGAGTAGTATTACATACTCTTAGCAGAGTCCTTTTCCACCAGTTTTGTAGTTTTTCCTGCTGCTGTGTTGGCTTCAAAACTTTGATCTGTAAGTGCTGAAGTTCTCTATTTCTTCATATAACTCTGTACGAGTAGCAGTTTTTATAGATAACAAACAGTAGAAGTTGCAATGGTGTTGTTATACAAGTCCCTGTTGTTTAGATGTGAAGAGGACAATCTCATGTATAAAAATGCTGTTCCACGCGCTACCAAGCGTTCTTACGAGGGGGAGATACAGTTGTTGGTAACCCACAGCTGATTAGGTGCAACCGAATCTGTCTCTGCAGAATAGGCTGTCAATAGCCTAGACCAGGCATAACTTGAACGCTTGTGAGGTCACAAAGCCCGCCCTTCCAAATGAAGTCCTGTTTCTAATGTAATGAAAGAGACGCTTCTGAGAATGTTTTGAAGAAAAAAAGCTTGTACCGTTGCAAATGATGAAATGTGGAATTCGTGAAAAAAAGATGCATTGGAATATTTTTGTTACAGTATTAGAAATAGCGGGCGGGTGTGGCGCAGTCGGTTAGAGGTCCGTTGTAGCCACACGGTCGAGGGTTCGAATCCGCCCTAGTGCTCACCAAGCCTTTCATCCCTCCGGGGTCGTGGTACCAGATTTGTCTGGGAGGATAAAACACTGACTTGATCATCGGCTGGCCCCCGCAAGTCATTGTATAGGCCAATACGCGTTCCAAAACCTCAACGATTACGAATTCCAGTAAAACGCGTTGGCGCATCCCGAGTGGATTGATACGCCAGTGACTTTATCTTTATTTTTATTAGAAATAAAATTGAAGATTGACTATTTACGTAAGGGAAATTGTGATGTTATCCATTCATCTCACGAAAGTGTCAGTCACCATCAACACCAAAAGCTTCGCTTCTGCATTTCGTGAAAGTTTCACTTAAGGATTCCAAATGTTGTTAGCGAAAGTGAATGCAAGCCAAAGGGAAATTTCAGCCCATAAGCAACCATAAAACAAAAAAAAAACGAAAAAAAAGACAACAAAAAATATCCCGGTACTCCAGGCATCAAATATAGTGCTGTACTTCAAAATCTAGCAAAGTTCAATTCTGCTGTTCTACATGTAAATTTGAAGAGTGATTTTAATACATCTCTAATGCAAAATCTAAGATTCTTCGCTAATACTGTACAAGCAAGCTGTATCAATGCGATGGGTGGGGCATAAGATAGGAGCAGCGCCATGAAGTGCTAAGACTATTTACAGCTGCGCAGCGGAATGAAGTGCTGACGCTATTACGCTCGCTAGCGACGCAGTTACTGGTCATTATTGCCACTTTCTTTAAAGATAAGTTAATGCAAACGTTATTCTTTATTTTATTCTTATGCTTCTATTCTTATGCAAGATGAGAGCAAACCTGTGAAGAGCTCATCCTCATCTTCACCATCGAATGGTGGTTGTCCAGCAAGCATTTCGTATAAGAGCACTCCAAATGCCCACCAATCAACAGACTTTCCATATGGTTGGTAAAGAATGATCTTTTGAAATGAAGTAGTGTTGTTTAGATTTATAATGGTAGGTAAACATACTTATGCGTATCAAAAGACTTTTCATATCACCTCTGGGGCAATGTAGTCGGGTGTACCACAAAAGGTTTTCGTAGTAGCATCGCCTGCTATACCCTCTTTACACATTCCGAAATCCGTAATCTAAACAGTGAACAGCTTACTCTTGTATTTCTACGTGCTTTTGAATTCAGTGCATAAAGGCAAAGCAAACCTTGATGTGCCCATCTTTTCCTAACATAACGTTATCCAGTTTGAGATCTCGGTAAATTACTCCTTTAGAGTGCAAAAAGAACAGACCAATAGCTATTTCAGCCGCGTAAAAACTGAAATAAAACAAATCTGAACATGGGAACACCTTTACGAAGGCACGTGGTTAGCCAAAACCTACACAGCTACAGGTTCTTTGAATTTCCCTATTTGCTGTATCCGATACATTAAATCTCCACCATTTACAAACTCCATAACGAAGTATAAACGGTCCTAAAGAGCTGTGAAGAGATACGAGTAAGATGAAAGCCAAATGATTGTGTGGAAGATGTCAAAACAACACACCATTGTTTGGAAACAGCTATGGAGTGACACAAGGAATAGGGGTTTTTCAGGTAGAGCTAGAACACGTTTTTCCGTCATTGCGCATTCGATATCGTCGTCTTGAATAATCACGTCCTTTTTCAATACTTTTATGGCGAAGAGCTCCTTCGTTTGCGTGTGTTCGCCTAATAGTACCTTAAATACTATGGTAAAGACTGCCCACACAAAAGCAATAAAAGTAAGTGTTCAGAATAATATGTGCACAGCGTGATTATTGCTGAAGGTTTTAAAGCAAAACAGCAATAAGCAAGCAATCATTCAGTTCTGCAAAACCACGTATTTGTTACAAACAGCTGTTACACAATTGACGCAAGATTTTTTTCGAGGAGGTGGATTTCTGCGGTCGAATGAAATCCCTACTTCTAGGATGTTTCAATCTAAGTAGGATTAGAGAAAGAAAAGAAGAGTTCTTTTCAATGTACAAGACTTTCTTGAAAGAAACCTTTGTCTTGCAGTTTAACAAATTCTGCAGAGAGATTGACATGAGTCATATAAGACAAAACTTCTTCCTTTCATTTGCGGCGTCTTTAGTAGGATAGTATACTAGCGATAAGGCACGTCTCCTAAGTATGTCTTCAAGTGGGGATGATGGCAGAAGCATCTGCAGATCTGTAAAGAATAGCGCTTATCGCAACGAGTCTAGAATGGGTTGTGACTCTATACGTGTTAAGGATAGTCATCAAAGATTTCCCGTGTGTCACGGGGGGGGGGAATATAATGGGCAGAATATAATCGGCTCCAAACGACCAAAATGTTGGTGCAGACGAGTTGGTGGATGTGCTCGAAGCGGCGCTGTGGAGGTGACTGATGTTAGCGAAGGGATCCTCACTAACATTAGTCACCGCTATAGTTCGGCTGAAGCTAGATCCACCGCACCGCTTCGACCGCAGTCGCTAACGCTAAGAAGAGATGATTCTTTCGTAGCATATGACATATGGATTGCAGCACTGATGACATATTCACTTGTATCAGCAGTGCTCTCGTTGTTCGTCGATTTGCTCGAGCAGGCCGCAGTAATACAGTGCGGTGCAAAATCTTAGGTCCACCGTTGATCTTCCTAATAGCAGCCTATAAACGAGCCAGGCCAGGCAATACCACCACCGTGTTTCTCACCTGCGAAAACCTCTATACGAGCACCCTTGGCAGGATATCTGATCAGCGCAGGATGCCACGAACTTTTATTAGAAAAATAGGTCGGTGCGAAATCTTAGGTTCACCTCATAAAAACCAAGATTTATTACAAAAATAGGGTCTAAAAAACAAGATCGGTACTTTTCATATCGTTTCTGTAGTAAATAACATCAAACATCCTATTCGGCATACTACTAATAAGGCAATACTATACTATCAATAAAGGCTTGCTCTACATTAGCCATGCATCAAGTATGGCGGCTTTCAGCTCAGAAACCCATGTGTAAGGGGATCTGTTTTCACACCTTGTGTACAAGAAAGACCCACACGTTCTCCATCGGGTTAAGCCCTGGGGAACAACTTGACCAATCCAAAACTTTTATTCGTTTCGTATTAAGCCATTCTGTAGTTGACTTTGACATGTGCGCGGACACATTATCCTGTTGAAAAACTAGGTTAAGCCTAAGAAATATTGTGAAATATGGCTGCAAATGATTTGACTGGATGATCTGAATGACTTTCTGATAGTCTTCGCTGTTCATCTTACAAAAGACGAACTCCAACCCAATAGGCCAAGCCAATAGGACAGGCCCTATACACACGTTCCTCTTCCCTCAGATCTCTCCCTTAGTGTCTGTAGCCGTCGGGCTCATCGAGGTTCCACTTTTTTCGTCGGAAAACACCAGCTGAAAGGCTGGTGAGTACTTGCCAGGTTAGTTGCAAGGATATCTCACCTTTTTCCAATTCGTGGTGATATGTGCGTGAGCAAACTTAATCGTGACCTCGTTTTCCGGACACGAACTTGTTGCGTTGGAGTTCGTCTGGCGTAAAATGAACAGCGAAGACTATCAGAAAGTGCTTGAAGATCATTTACAGCCGCACTTCACAAAATTTCGTAGGCGTAACCTAGTTTTTCGACAAAATAATGCGTCCGCACACGTGAAAAAAGTCGACTACAGATTGGCTTAATGCGAAAGAAATAAAACTTTTGGATTGGTCAAGTTGTTCCCGAGAGCTTAACCCTACGGAGAACTTGTGGATCTTTCTTGTACACACGGTGTGAAAACAGAACCCCTTACTCATAGCTTTCTGAGCTGAAAGCCGCCATACTTGATGCATGGCTAATGTAGAGCAAACTTTTATTGATGTTCTTATTAGTAGTATGCCGAATAGGATTTTTGATGTTATTTACTACAGAGACGATATAAAAAAGTTTTGGTCTTGTTTTTTAGACCCTAGTTTTGTAATAAATCTCGGTTTTCATGAGGTGGACCTAGGATTTTGCACCGGCCTATTTTTCAATAAAAGCTCGTGGCATTCTGCGCTGATTAGGTATCCTGCCAAGGATACTTGAATAGAGGTTTCCTCAGTTGAGAAATACGGTGGTGGTTCTCCCTGGCCTCAGTAATCCGTTTCTAGGCTGCTATTAGGAAGATCAGCGGTGGACCTAAGATTTTGCACCTCACTGTACTTCCATTTAATCATGTCCAAGGAGTGCCCAGCAGCTCCTCTTCTCGAATCACATTTTTTTCTGGAAGGGTTTCGTGAAAAGTTCTGACCATCGGGTCGGCATCTTCCTGCTGTCCGTTTAATACCCAGTTCGAATGGCATCGAGTTGCTCACAACTCTGATCCAATATTGTCATTAAAACGCATCACGCGTCTGGCCCACCCATTTTCACTTCCTTTGGCGTATGCGCCAGCGTCTCTCCGGTCAATGACGTAGGGCTGAACTCTTTCACTCTCTTTTTCTTGTGTAGAGCAGGATACTCCTACCAATACTCTTTCGAAGATTTAATAACGCTGACAACATTTGGTTCCTGCTTACGAACTGACTGCGTTTTCGAAGTGCAGCGTATTGTCAGTTATATTACATCCCATCGCAACCCCAGTATCACGTTATCGAGATCGGCACTGGATATTTTGGATGTGTCACGCTGTCAAACCTGTTGTAGAATGGGAAAATTTTAGTCGTGAAGTTGCTATATGACTCAAAAACCTTAGCATCTTTATATATGGAGAAGAGACGCCTTGGTTGCTTCCATGAGCGCTTTCGTCCCAACCGAATTGAAGGCTTCCTTCAAGTCGATAAAAGTGAGACACGGGGGCATCTTGTACTCTCGCGATGCTTCAATGAGCTTCGAAACAGTTTCCAATCCTGCTGTACCCTTTTCAAAACTCTGTTTGCTTGCATGGCTGTCCTTCATCTAACGTTCTTTCAATTCTGTTCAGTAATTTTTTTTAATTTTAATTTTTTTTCTAAATTTTCCATCGCGCTGGAACCTTGCGTTCAGACAAATAATGAGTGAAGAGCCTCGACAATCTGTTGATGAGGACTAGCGGTAGGTGCTTCAGGTGTTCAGGCTTGATTCAGTCGGGACCGGGTGAACTACGATCCTTCACTGACATGACGCCATGTCGGACTTCAAATAGGACAAAGACCTTGTAGAAGGTATAGTCTACACTGTAGAACTTCTCTAGATTCATAAAGAAATCCTCGACTTCTTTCTCGTAGCTTGATGTTGGAGCGTAAGCGACGAAGATGATCAAAGCTGACATTGAACCAAGTCTTCCCAAAGAACAGTCCTTCTCCAGTTCCATGAATGGCGTTCAGTTGATGGCGTCGTCTTGTTTCGATCAGTCCGATGACATCGTACGTTGTCTTCCGGGCATGCAACATCTGATCTCGAATGACTGCATCCGATGCATGCCTACGTGCGTTGTAAGTGAAGATCGTCGTCATAGTCCTCTTCCGCTCAGGCCTAGATGCCTCCCGCAACCCCGTCATTCCTGGTGCTATCGCACCTCGCTTTCCTCCAGAATCAGAAGAGAACTTCTTATTACTGAGTTTTGCGTAAAGTTTTAAAAACCATGGGCAGGTTGTTGGCCTCTAATCTCATGAGTTTTTGGGAGAAAATTGCGTTCTTCCGGGTAGGGCTTATTTGATGGAGGTGACTTCAAGTCGCCTATCTTGCACCTCCCACTCACTTGATTGCAGGCTTTCGGCCGGACCGACGTGCGAGATGCAATAGTATTATGAGCTGATCCGAGCACAACAGAAACAGGGAGTCCGTCTCTTCAATCCACCTGCATCCCAAAGTGGGCACAAGGTCGCTTTCGATTTCGGTCGATAAGCTCCATATCCGCCACCTGGAACCGCGCAAGACTGATCAGTTGTGAGGGGGATCGTTGAGATGACGTATTATAGTGCATGAATCACGATGTTTTTATAGATCCAGAATTATTCTACTAAAGAGAACACGCGGCAGTAGTTTGTGAATAGCGCATGTTAGTGTCGAGATTTGCTTTCAAGGCTTGCAAGGAAACTTTTGCCAGAGAGCGTTCATCAATAGTAGCTTCTCGCGACATCTCAATGATTTTCCAAGGATTTAAGAAAAGCACGGTTACAATGCTAACTGACTGGATTAGAGTAAGAAATGTAGGCACTTGTGAAAAACTTTCGCTACCAGAAATGATTTTTCGTTCACTTCTGCGATAAGTTGGGGAGAAAGCGCACCGTTTGATGTCAAAAAAAAATAACGAACTTAAATAGGAGAAAATAAATTTCGCGTTTATCCATTTCGTGGTACACAAACTATTTCAAGCCAACTAGCGTCGAAATAAAAAAGAAAAAAAAATTACTTCAATTTAGAAAGTACCTTTCCAAATGATCCTTTTCCTAGTACAGCTACAAATGTGAAGTCAGATTCTCTAATTAATTGACCTTCGGCTCCTGCTATCCTTTGTCTCATGGGTTCCATGTTCGACCTTCCAACTGATTCTTGTTTCACAGTTATCTGGAGTCGCTTAATTTTTTAGACTCAAACCACGATTTTAGAGCTATTTTCTAGGTGAGGTGATGTAATAATGTTTTGTTTATGGACACAATAAACCAGTCAAGACCTTTGCGCAATGTTTCTATGCACCTACCTCCATTTCTCGACGTGCTTTTTCTAGTTCCTCTTCGTACTCAGGTGGAATCATTATACTGTAGTACTCGCCCTCCTCCTTAACTAATATTACGTCGAAAAAAGGCTTCAATTTTACGATGGGTAAATCCAACAGCCTTATGATTTTGTTATAACTAGTGTTTCTGTTGTTTGAATAGTCAATGTCGGTGTCTAGCAACTGCACCACTTTATCTACTCATCACGTCCTAGTAACTAACCGCGCTCAGAAGTTTGAACCAGCCAGCGGTTGGTCCATTGAGAAGTTCGGAGATACCAAACGATAAACTTCCCATGAAGTCATTTCGTGAAGTCCTGTCCCAGTCCCAAACTTCAACAGATAACCGCCTGTCTTTGTCCTTGGACTGAAGCTTACTGAAATTCTGCTTTTTCAAGACAAAATGGAGAGCGCGAGGCAAATCAGGAATCATAGTTACTAAATACTGATGCAATAATCAGGTGTTTCTATGAAGCAATAGTTATCTTAGGTTTCTTCGCTCGGTTGAAAGAGAATTGATTATGAATACTTATACACTTCTCAAACTTTATACCTGGAAATTATTGTTACATCATGTCTTTAAATAAAACAAATTGTCTAGTTCATTGAGTGCAAAGCCTGAGTAAATCCCACTGTGTTCTTTCCGGTAGTGGATAAATGTTGTGGTGTCAGATATAAATGCGAAGCCTGAATCAACCTCTAAAACATTAGTTACAGAACAGTTTAAGAGGTTTACCATGAACTAACTCGTTACACTTGCATCATTGGTCAAACTAATGTGCGAAAGATGGGCCAATGATAAGGATACGAAACGATATAACTCTTCAAATCTATACGCGTAATATGTCAGGTATTCATTTTCTTCACACACGTATACCGTCTACAATTTCTTAATTTCTTAATCATATCAATGGTGATCATTCGTTGATGCATTCACCGTGAGTGTCTGTCACAGAGTTCTATCTTTCCGGGAGGCTTACAATTTTCTGGGTCTAGAAGCTGTGGGCTGAGACTCAGAGAACAACTCAACAGCAGATTTGAGGATGGTGGAACAATCGGACAGTTCTTGCTTCAGAGAAGGGCCCGGAACAAGCGGTAGTCTGATAGAGCGAGGTCCTGACGATAGGGTGAATGTGAGACCGTTTCCCAACCCATTGGTTGATGTGGTGGCAAGTGGTCGAAGCGACATGAGGTGCGACCGCTCGGATGTCGCGAAGTCTGGTGGATAGGGTAGATGAGGAACCACTTATCAACCCAGGGATTCGAGATCGAGCTCCACTAGATGCCTACAATTTTGCATGTGCCACCCATAGTATTAATTATCTCAACCAGAAAAAAAGCGTTTAAGAAAGAAGCTGCGCCGTAAGGTGAAACCTGATCATAGGAACAAATTGACACCAGAAGCCAAACAATTCGAAAAGTCATTGGAAGACAAAAATTTGAGGAAAGCATATGTTTTCTAAGATAGCGTATTATCAAGAAGAACAAGTGTTCACCAGTCCCCAACACCGCTAATGGACCAATAGGTGGAATAACCCTACCGCCTGGCAGGAGTACTTCAACACTTTGCTAAATCGGCAACTGATACAATCTTCTAAACTTTAGCAGCGGGTGACGTACGTCGTCAGCGAAGAAATTCCGGCCAAGTCAGGTGTTTAGGTCTGTATCTAAAATATGAAGAAAAGTATGATGGAAAGGGCAGAAACACTAAAATCTTGTCCTCCGTTAAAAAATCATGACAAAAAGTGTCCGTTCAAGACCAACGAAAGAATACGTGACTCATGAAGGAGCTACCACAGTTCCTTTCTACAAGAGATTATCGGTCACAGGTTCAAGGAAGTATTGAGAAAATTATTGTTGCCTGTTAGGCACCAGATTTTGCAAGCGGACTATCTTAAACCGCGTCATCAAACATTGCGGGAAAACAATGCACAGCGACCAAGCCGGCTTTCACCCAGACTGACCTACAGTTGACTAGAAGTGAGGGAATCAAAACGTACAGTACCTTTTGCAATTAGCCTTCTCCAAATTCAAAACTCCTCCGACTCTTTTTATCCGTGCTCTCAATGCGCTTCGCTTTGATGCAATACCAGGAAAGCTCACCTAGCGGACAGTACGAGTGGAACAACAACTTCTTTAGACCGAACACCGACCAGACATGCTCAGTCTTTTGAAGTGGTAGCTGGAGTAGAACAAGGGACAGAGCCAGGATCCCTCCTGTTCAACTTCGCCATCATAACATCACGCAAATAGCAATCGAGCAGTACCCTCGCGATACTATCTTAGCATCATCACGACGCACCCTGATCGACCTAGAATATGTCGACGATATTGCTATATTTGCGAAGAGCAGTATGATGTTAAAACTTCTTCAGGGATAAAAAAAATGGACATTGAAAAACGTTGATCGAATCCCTTTGGGATGCAACTACGCGTTCGAATTCAATTCAAGACCGTTTGAGTTTTATAAGCGCCTATCCAAGTGGAAATATCCAAAGTATCGAGTCAGTGCTTTCATCCTCTCACACACGTGTGGTAGCAACTGTTGCCATCGGAAGGATGATGGACTTGGTTGCACCTATGTTTAGAAACACTGGCCATATTGTCGCGGTTGAACCTCTTTCCGATTGCCTTACATGTTAACAATATGTTAACAATATGCTTTCAACATTGTATCGAAGTATGGATTAACGTTCCGCACTGATAGATATGGCAGGTGTCCGTGTAAATCTTCACAAAGGTCAGCGGTATTCAAGGTTGACGGACAACTGATCGAGCTCGTGGTTGAGTTTGATTAGCATGGTTACATGTTGAGAAATAACAGGATTGATATACAGAAAAGACGTGCATACATCAGTTTAACTATTGTAGTCTATTCCATCGCCAATCAAGTCAAAATGCGAGTTTGCCTATCCGCTATTCCTATTTATCTACTACTTACTACTACTACATTTCATTTATCCTTTTATTCCTTTTATCGTTCTAACGACAAACTGCCCCAAAGATAACCATAATTTGGATGGAGGTGGTGACCGTCAGAGGTAGTGCTCCGAATCGCAACGAGTGTGGAGTAATTCATCACGCAGCGGTTTCGATAGGCGTTTACATAGGATATTTGCATGATTTTGCTAATAGTCTCTGATTCCGCTGTTTTGGATAACATGCGTCTCAGCGTACCTCTGAGAAGATGGGAATAAAAAAGAGTGAACAAATAAAATGGCACTTCGCATAAAAAACTGCATTTGATCACTTTTTTCGACGAAAATCTTTCATCAAGTATGTTTTTAAGAGAAAGTGTAACATCTGCACAGATTAAACCATTAATGAAATAAGCAATCATTTAGAAGTACAAATCCCAGCTAGAAGAAGTGAATTTCTTACTAGGTGAATTTTTCGTTCCATTCTGGGTTTAACGTAGCTCGTAACGTCCTTGTCTTCTGTTTTGATTTGCATCCAGAATCTTCAGGTATCAATTTCAGCTTAACATACGGATCTGAGAGTCCGTTAGGATCCATTGGAATTAGATTCCGAGCCTCTTTCACTACAATGATAGTTTATATGGATTTCCATGTTTCATTCGTGTGCATGTGTACACACCACCACCACCACCACCACCACCACCACCACCACCACCACCACCACCACCACCACCACCACCACCACCACCACCACCACCACCACCACCACCACCACCACCACCACCACCACCACCACCACCACCACCACCACCACCACCACCACCACCACCACCACCACCACCACCACCACCACCACCACCACCACCACCACCACCACCACCACCACCACCACCACCACCACCACCACCACCACCACCACCACCACCACCACCACCACCACCTCCACCACCACCACCACCACCACCACCACCACACACACCACACACACACCACACTCACATCGTACTCACATCGCACATACTACATACTACACACCATCCATACACCCACCACACACGCCACGTACATACACACCACACACACGGACTAAGCGCGTTATTATATAGCATGATTTATCAAACATCAAAATGTTTGTCATCTGAATATTCGCTTTTTTCGCTCCTTTGGCTTTCGCGGGATGATGAAATGGTGGCATGCCATTGTCAATGACTGTTGTTGGCACTGTGGTGGCATTGACAATGGTTGGTCGCTTTTTGAACCGCCGCTTTAGAGGCAGCTGGACCTCCTAACGGAGCAGAGCAGAGAGCAGGGAAAATTTTAGAGTCAAGCATTGTAGCACGAGGACAATTATAGTGTTGAGTGTGTTCTATTGGGTCAGAGAAAGCATATGATTAGGTTCTTTGCTTGTGCTGTTTTGAACACTTGATCTTGGACTCGCAGACTTCTCAGTGGTGGTTCTCTCGGTTTTTTTCCAGCAGAATACGCAACCGAATTTTGAAAAATACGTAGAATATTATCCTGTGTTGAAACATAGAGCCGAATCATATACAACACTACTAAAATTCGGCCCTACATATTTGCACCTCTTGTTCTATCTCATGTATTTATGCGTAGTCTGAACCGCTCTGCTACCTTCCTCGGTTGGTAGCCCACAAGTGAGCAACTCGAGAAGATTATTCGATCAGCCACGAAAATTCGATTGCTCGCTAACTGTTTAGTTGGCGAGCAATCGAATTTTCGTGGCTGATCGTCAGCTGATCGAGAAATCGGTTGACGATTGATCATCGATTTGCGCCAGCAGAGAAATCGAGTTGTGGTTGCGAGCAATATTTTGAAAGAGTATGTGGAACATTTTGCTATGTTGTTGTGGATAGTTGTGTCACTGGTTTCGTCACATAGACTTGTGATTAAAGTTGATGCTTGGAAAGTAAGATATCAACCTGTCATTTCGCAAAGCCAGTGTTGGAGATATTTTTGACAACACAGGAATCAGAGTTAGTGCGAAAGATATTCACGGGCTTGTATAGTGACAATCTTCCAAACCACTTTCATACCCTTTTACAACTTCATGATCTCCTGTTTTTCAATGACGAGTTAGAAATCTCATCCTTTTTAGGTAGGGTTGATGCCGATCTTAGTGGTTTTCTAATGTTTTCTTAGGAGTACTTCGGATTTTCAGAGGAAAATTAAAAGTACTTTAGCAGATTTAAAGGCATCACTCCACGAATCTGGGGTAGTACGGGTTTCAGGGGTCGTAGATTGCGCAGAAGAGGGTGATTTCGTCCATCTCTTCCTAATCGCCGCAAAAAATGGCACAAATTGTATTGGAGCGCGCCAGCCTCGTGCATGCGCAGCATCTTCCGGGCCGTCTTTCAGGGCGATTAGGAAGAGATAAACGGAATCACCCTTTTCCCCACAATCTACGACCCCGTAGAAGCATAACCCACCTGAAACCCGCACCACCTCAAATTCGTGGGGTGATGCCTTTGATCGTACCGTTGCTCTGTATAATTTCCGTGATTCAGTCAGCATTCTTCAGGTTTTATTTCCTTTTCAATCACCACTATTTCTCCTATCTCCGTGATTAATCTCGATATGTTTCTTGGTGTTTTGAAATCAATTCTTTGTGTTTTCTCGAGCGTTGATAAGTGCCTGGGTTTTGTGAAATTAACGTTTTGTTTTTTCTCGTCGATATTCAACGTTTTATTCATTACAGAATTTATTCACTATCATTTACGACGCTCGATATGCTTCTACAGCTTCTTCTTCTGTCTGGATGAGATTACGGTTATGGTTGTGATTGCGTGAGACGTCCATTACGCCGACGCTTGAAAGCGAGTAGTCGAGATCTCTTTTTAGGAAATCAGTGAGTCCAATGGCGCCTCCGCAATATCAAGTTCATCAGATATCATGTTTACTTCAGCTTCGTAAAGGGTCTTGGGTAAAAAACAGTTCCAATTTGAGTAGTCACGGTGCACATATCCGCAAATCTCAAGCGTTTGCGTCCTATTTATTTATTGAGTCTGTTGTAGGATGGGAATTTCACCGTGTTATTCGCGTAGATTAAACCCGTGTAAGATACGTTGCATTCTTGTATGACCACCCTGTTGTTTTCATTCGGATATGTTCCGTTCTATTCTCTTCCGTGCACGATTTCAATAGAGCTACTCGTCTTCGGCTGTACCGACATCCACAGCAGAGTCCTCTCTTTGTCGATTCGACTAAACCCATGCAACACTCGTCCACGGAGATCCAGAAAGAATGAAGATGTAGCTTATTCGAAAAAGGCTCTCGCCTGACCTACTCTAACTATGACAGGGGATGATGTTTGCCCAAGTGCGTTAGCAAGAGCACGAATTGTGGTCAATTAGTTTAGTATGAATCTGATACGGTTTACTTGACTTGATCGTATTAAATTGCTCAATGAGCTAGTTGCTTTCTCCAGACGCCAACGGATTCGGTTTCAGTGCCAGATTTATCCGAAGGTCACATGCTATCAGAAAAGCAAACGTTATGTCTAGCACCAAGAGTTACAACAGCAGGGGTATGCTCTCGACCTCGTTCCCAGTTACATATTCTGCCTATCAGCTCTATGTGGTAAATTTGTAGCGAAAATGCGAAAACGACGATAAGATCGATAGTTACTGAAAGGTACCATTCGCGAACTATGAATATTCGTGATCAGCTTTGTCGATTACATCAGGGGACCAAATTTCGTCGTGTTCCTTACACGATCGTCGTTAAAGGCAAAATACCTCGTTCATCGTTTTGTTGTTGAACATGTTACTTCCCCACACATGCAAATGCTGTTTTGCAAATTCAGTCGAACACTCGGAATTCCGCCAGTGCAATGTACGGTGCAAGACACCATGGCCTTTGAATTCACGTTGAGCTTACGAGTTGAGGGACAGAAAATTTTGCGCTTAATGTCTTCTATGAGTGATAGTTAATCTTCTTCGCGCACCAACAACAACATAACAACAAAAACTATATCGTGAGTTGGGTAGCACAACTGGTCAGGCTGCTTCTCCAATGGGGAAAATTGTGCAGGGTCACGATTGAACTATATGCATATCGGGCAGCAGCAGTCAGGGAGTGCGAGATCGAATATGCTCTTAAAGGCATCACCCCACCAATTCGACGTGATATGGAATTCCGATGGTCAAAGTCTATACGGGGTCGTAGATTACAGAAACGGGTGGGATCCCGCTCATTCCTTTCTAACCGCCCCGCGCGTTTCGGAGCGCTATTTTCTACGAGTTCCATTGGAGCGCGCCAGCCCTGTGCACGCGCCGCATCTTCCGGGCTGTTTTTTTACGGCAATTAGGAAAAAATGGATGGAATCAACCTTTTCCCACAATCTACGACCCCGTATAGGCATAACCCACCTGAAACCCACACCACCCCAGATTCGTGGGGTGATGCCTTTAAACCGGTGGCGACAGTAGGAAATCGACATCGTTGGTGCTCCTTCGCTAGTACTGCGGCCGCGCAACTTCAACACCTTCGGCATACCGCGTTTATTAGAGAAGACTGCACATATAAATCTACATGAATATATGCAAGTACAATGATACTTCTCACCGAAAACTGTGAGAATCTCGTTTTGGATTGTAATTTCGAGCAGTATTCGTCCTCTTTTTTCTGTATTATCAGTGCCGCACATATTCGGTACGTACCGCACACATCGATGGTGCACGTTTGTGTCACAGGTGTGACACTTCATTCCCTGAATCAAGACACTGAAACAGATTCTTTTGTACGTTCTAAATGTTTTGTTGACCTGATGAATTAATCCGTAAAGAAGCGAACCACAGTGGTCGCAAAACGTCGGTGAGGAATACGTTTGCACTTTCCATCTGTGCCGTTGCCGTGGATCCTAGAACGAGAGTAGCGCATGATTCGCATTTTTACAGAATCAATTAAGACTAGATAATTGAAGTCATATAAAAGTATTTTGGAACCAACGTCGGTATCAACTCCTTTGTCAGCTCCTGGACAGGAAAAATTTACAAACTCATGACAACGTTTGTGAACAACAAGTGTGCAAACTGTAAATCGTAGACAAGTATCAGAAACTGAAGGGATTCTGAAGCAATATTTGAACAAAATCACCCATTTTGATACAATTATTTCTCACTTTGACACTGAAATCCCTGCTTATTCAATCCCCAAAGAAAGTCCTTGCAATGTGAACAAAACGTGGGTTGCTTGAAGAAACGAGCAATAAATTTGTGAGATCTAAAAGATCATAGAAGGACAATGAAAAAGTCTCACCATCAAGCTGAAAAGTGACTTACTTGATCTCGTGGAAATTCTTCTGTCGTAGAGCTCCTTGTCGTACAAAAGCTTTACCATCAATTCGTTGGACTAAATGTCAAAATTGATTCAGTGCGAGCCTCAGGAAAAGGTTTACAACAAAGTTGTTTCTTGAGCATATCTTAGGTGTCGTAAGTGGCCATGTTGTCTGGAGAAAATAAAATTACCGACGGATCTGTATACTATTCCACATCAAATTCTGATCCAATTGCTGCAATTTGGATGAATACGATTTCCTTATCAATTTTTTCAAAGTTGATTCAGTTGGCTTGGTAATTCTTCTACGGTTTGCCCGAACGACGCCATAAAGAGTTTACTTGTTTCTTTTATATTAAACTAGGAAGCGGCCCTACAACATAGTAAATCTGCTGTTGGGTATTACTTGGAGGTGACAACGAGAACTCATTTGCACTCAGACAAAACCCAAAACAAATAGAGTCGTGTACAGCACAGTTGGCGCTCACCCTCGTTAGCAACAAGACTCGCTGTAGTCCAAGTGAAGTTAGCGATGGTCTTGCCCCTATTCCAACTGCTAATTCCGCCGCGCCACTTTGAGTGTAGCTGCTTACACACCTATACCAAACTTTAGATCGTTCTGACCACTCTATGACGACGATTTCAAAAATTTGTTTACGTTAGAACTGAAAAATGAAGATTATTCCATAGTAGATGCCGAGCACTGAAGACATGCTATAATACATGGATCATAAGATTTTTATAGATCTAGAGAGCCTCCATCAAACAGAGAACGCGGTGATAGCTTGTAAATGACGGATCTTAGTTTCGGGATTTGCTTCAAAACATGGTACGGTAACCAATCCTAGGCCAACACTTTCTAAAACGTTGAAAAAAGAAGTTGACTCTGATAGAGAAAATACCTAACACAATGATCTTTCTCTCAGCTTAGTTATAAATGTGAAGTCCGACTCTTTATACATTGCCTTAAGCTCCTACTATAGTTTGTCTCATTGCTTCCATGTTTGACCTGCCAAGCCAGCCTAGTCGTTCTTTCGCTTTGAGCGAAGCTTCCCACGCAAATGTACCGAACTTTAAAGGAATCACCGCACGAATCTGACGTGATATGGATTTCCGATGGTCAAAGACTATAAGGTGTCGTGGATTGTGGGGAAGAGTGTGATTCCGTTCATCTCTACCTAATCGTAAAAAAAGGCCCGGGAGATGACGCTTCGAGCTTCCCTGGGCGCTGCTGTCTACGAATTTGTATTCGAGCGCGCCAGCCTTGTGCATGCGCCGCGTCTTCAGAGCCGTTTTTTACGGCGATTACAAAGAGATGAACGGAACACCATCTTCGTCACAATCAACGACCCTGTCTAGGCTTAACCCACCTAAAACCCGTACTACCCCAGATTCGTGGGGTGATGCCTTTAAGTCGTTTTGACCCGACCACCCGACCTCAGCTCTCTACGAAGACCCATGCAAATACGTGCAAACACATACAAATGGCGAGCAGCGGAGTCCACTGCCCCTAGGTGCTGGTAGCGTTGTTTCAGTGATTCGTGATCCTCTGTAAAAAGGCATGTGGAAGTCTGTGAAATATCAGAGGAAATCTAATTCTCAATGAAATCCAATTCTCAATGACAGCGTGAGTTGCCTTTTATGGTTCAGTTGTAGCTCAAGCTTCAACATGCAATGAATTATTTCATCCGCTCTTATGAAACCTGTGAAAGGGGTAATACGGCCTGTTGAGCATAAATTTGTGCTGAAGGTTTAAGTATTTTTTTAAAGGCATTGCCTCACGAATCTGGCGTGGTAGGGATTTTCGTTGGAGTATACCTATACCGAGTCGTAGATTATGGATACAGGGTTGGCTGCGCCCATCTTATCCTGCATCACTGTAACCGGACGGCTTCGGAATGCAGTTCATTGCAACGTCTTCTATTGCAACGCGCCCCGCCCCCGCTGGCGATTCGTTGAAAATCAATTCGGACGCCCCGATAGGCAATGCATTTCATTCGACGAATCGCAGGTGGGAGGGCACAAGGGTGACGCGTTGCAATAGAGGGCGTTGTAAAGAACCGCATTCCGAAGCCGTTTGTTTACAGCGATGCAGGGAGAGATGAGCGGAGTCACCCCTGTATTCATAATTTACGACCCCATATAGGTATACTCCAGTGAAAATCCACACCACTCCAGATTTGTGAGGTGATGCCCTTAATGTGTACGATTCGTCGTCACTTCTTATGAGCTGCAGGATAACTACTCCTCTCTTTCTTCTCAAACAGTAAAGAGACAGTGATCACATGAAAAGATGATGTATGAAGGAGCATACGAGAACAAGCTTCTTACAGTGCCTCCCTGGAGCTCGTGTTTCTTGTTTCTTGTTTCTTGTCTTCAAACTCTTCTGTACTGCAATTTGCGCAGTGTGTGTTCTCTCCTTGACTTTAGTGTTGATGATTCAGGTAACGTAGTTTCTACGGTTTCTGATTGAAGGAATCTGCTGCAAGTGCTGATGCACCGGCTTCTTGTCTTTTGCCTTTACTCTTGTTCTCTGAACCATCATATAATGTATTTATGATACAGTTACTTAGACGTATGTGAGTAAAATAATTTTGGTAATTTTATTCTTCCCCATCTAAGCAAAGCTCAAATGCCTCAACTTTCATGTAGTTAGTACAACCTTTACCAGTACAATTAAGGTTAACTATTCACTCCACGCATCATCGCACAATAGGATTCACAGCAGACCATCGCTAGGCTATCTGGCGCGTCCTCATGCAGGAGATAGGAGCTAAACGCGGGGCAATCGAGACTCTATGCCTATCTTGAGACGTGTTGATTCATAAAGAGATCACGCTGTTCTTGCTTGTCAGGATTAACTCATGCCTATGCGTTGGTGTAGGCAGATTCGTGCATCTAGGTGTGTGGTCTTTTATCCTGCACAGCGGCTTAGTCAAAAGCCAACTATTGACTAGAAGGTGCAACGAAGAGGGTTTAGAGTCGCTTCAAGAGATATGCTCCTCTCTACATTCCGAGAAGAATTAGCAAAGCATCCACAAGTTGGTGTACTCATGAATTCATCAAGCCCCGCAAAACTGGACCTCGCCAAGCTTCTTCTATTTCCGCTCAACGTCATAATGAGAAAGTCTCCTGATTTCAAAAGAGTGAAAGAGAAACACACTAGTAGTAGGATGATCTGTACATACAATGCTGTGGAAATGTTAGCAGCGGGAGCTTCTATTGATGTTGATGCAAGTCAATGAAAACTAAATAAAACATCAACGGATTGATAAAGACAAAACGGCATCTGCACCTTGATCAGATCTATGATGCTAAATAAAATGTTGTTTTTTCTTTGTTCCTTATTCTATGTTCGCAATAGCAGAGCAATTTGTGAAGATAGGATGAGATGATATATAACACAGATATATGCCCTCTTTGGCAGTCTTCGTCCCTTATGGTCCAAAATTAGTACACAAACAAGAGGAGGCCTAAGCTATCCATATTAGCTTCGAGAAGTTCTGCAAAAAATGTCAAACTTTCCTACAAGACCATTGTTAGCCATTTGAATAGCCATTTGAATACCATAAACGATACAGGCGCCCACAACGGTTCACCGCCTGATACCGGCACAGAGGTGACTCTGGGCATCGAACTGCGATGCACAGCAGAGGTAGGTACCCCGACAGGGTCTTCCAAGCTGAGAAGGTGTCCGACGTTCCAACTTCTCGGAATTGGAAGCCTAGCTAAAATTAAACCACTGCTAAGATTCACCATCGTCTTAGCAAAATAGAGGGTTCCTTGATTCATATAGATTGGGCGACGACCTGTGGTGAGAGCTAAGCCCGTCGTGGCAGTGCTGCTTAGTTCGGGGAAAAGTATTTTTGCCGTTCCAGCATATTCACTGCCTCTGTATCCTGCACACTGAGCCCTGCCGTCTCACACGTCGGACAGTATGGAGACCGGTGAAGTGAGGTGAGAAATCTCAGGGCTCTCGGGAAGTCTTCGATTTTGGACCAAGGCGACACACACACCACTCGCCTTCGGGATTGTCTCAGACTGTGTACTTACAATACGAGTACAGCGTCCACAGACGCTGACCTGCATGCCCTTCTCGGAGCTGGAAAACGCATCACATTCCACGTGATTGCTCTGCAAGAGAGCAAGTGCAGAAGTAGCGACGTGTGAAGGATGAATGACGGTACACTCGTCATTCAAGGAGAGGAGATTGGACGCGTTTTATGAAGGGCTGGAGGAAGCGATCCGCAACAAATCCTTCTGCAAATTCGTTTTCGGGGAGTTCAACTCAAAACTAAGAAGATTTGGACTAGGGGGCAGGAATGAAAATGGCAATCCTCGTCGGGCTGTTGTTCGCTCGCCTCTTTCACGTCTGGGATTCAATGAGATAAGAAGGAGCAAGTGCGTTGGAGTGACAGAAGGCGGCATGGCCGTATGCATCGGCTCCTGGTAATAATAGATGAATTGTCACAAATCCGCAAATGACAGTGATTGTTGTCACAGGACTTTTTCTTTCGTCTTCTCCTGGCTTTTCCTCATGAGACACTTAAATGACGGAAAATCTAGTTTTTTTTTTTCGTACTCCCTCAAATGACAAAAGATAAAGTGCACAGCGTTGCTCATCTCTTAGTAGTGGGCCTGCTTTACTACTTTACTACTTTACTTTACTACTTTACTACTTCTACTTCTTTCCACTTTAATTCCGAACCGTTTGAGATTTATGGATGCGAGCGCACTCTTGCGAAAGCTGGCGGAAGCTAGCTGATGTGTCACGTGTTTCCCTCTCAAACAACTCTGGTACCAATTCATTGATCCGGAGGGATGTAATGCCTGGTTTGCTTTAGGTCGGTTTCGCACCAATGATCGTGCAATCACAGCGGAACCGGTTACCGATTGCTATACACCCGAATGCCGTACTGCTTTAGTAGAAATGACTACTAATTAGTACGTATCTTCCAAAGTTCAACATTAATGGACCAATTGCTTAAAATTCGTCGAACTCCACAAGCACACAATGGAAATAACAGCATTGACAAACTGTATTCCACAAATGCAACACAAACATAATAATTTAAATAATTTAAAGAAAAACACTGAGACGTTCATAATTAAGAGGCAGCATATCACAAAATTGACGATGTTCACATCTTTCCAAGGATAGATAGGGATAGGGTTTCAGTTCACGATTACGAGCGTGATCACTTTCACGCATCACGTGATCACGCATAATAATCCAGAAGAGCCGTACTTGCACTGAATACGCGAAAGAAAGATGCGAAACAACGCAAGCAATTCCACCGTCGTCCAACATGCACAATGAAACTCATGTAAATAAAGTAAGCAACAGATACTCTCCAACCTGTACGGTCGAGGGCGCATTCCGGATGGCTGTCGTCCTACCATCCGTGGATAACTGCATCACAGGAACGGTGCAAGTATGACCGTTTCTCACGCCTTCTCTAGATTACTAGCGATCACACATCCGTCAGCATTTGTACTCAGAGATCTTTTGTATCTTTGGTGATTTTTTCCATGTGGATTATTTTTACTACTTGGTTATGTGTTTGTTTTTTTTTTCTTTTGAGAATTACAAAGGTCCCAATGCTCCGGTTTTTTCCTCGTTGTAGAAAAAAGTGGCGTAGGCCAAACGTATAGCAAGTTTCTTCTTTTTATACTTCTTTCGTCGTGTATAAGTTGAGATCCTGAAAATTGTCATATCTTTTCGCCAAGAAATAGTGAGGTATAAAAAAGATGGAGTGGACGGGTTGCATAGCGTCAGGTAGATGTGTCATTGCCAGGAAGGAGAAAGGTGTGGTGGGACGGAGCCCGTAGCCTCAGATTGTGCGCAGTGGAGCATTAAAGGCATCACCCCACGAATCTGGGGTGGTACGGATTTCTGGTGGGATATTCGTATACGGGACCGTAAGTGCACAAGGCTGGTGCGCCCCAATCGAACTCGTTCTAGAAAATAGCGCGCCGGAATGCTCGAAGCCGTATCTTACGGGTTGTTTTTTACGGCAATTAGGAAGAAATAGACGGAATCACACCTCTCTCCACGATCTCCTATCCCGTATACGAATACTCCACTTGAAATCCGTACCACCTCAGATTCGTGAGGTGATGCCTTTAAATCATAGAAAAGCTCATTTTTCTGTGAGTTTCCTGACGTTTTTCTGAGATTGCGACGTATTGTCGCTTTTACAAAGCGAGCTTTGCAGGTAGCATGTCGAAACATCGACGAGGTAGCGTTGAGAGTAGATAAGTAGCTACAGTAGCGTTAGTGACAGCTTAGCACATAGCTTGGCCTTTGGCTCGCACCTTGTTTTATGGCGGTTGCCGGGGTGAGAAGCGCTCGCTTCCTTTAATAATTGATGAGTATCGCTACATTAGAGTCCTCTGATGTTGGAGAGCCAACTTGTCGAAAGTAACACAGTCATATCAGTTTTTTTCCGATAAATTGTACTAAAGAAAAGCTGAAATAATGTGTTGCACGTGATTTAGACAGATGTGTCCTTACGTCCTTACCTGGAACCCGTTAACGTCAAAATTTTCAAATTTTAGATTCATACTAATAAGCAACTCAAGTGTGGCTTCGAAAGCCACCCAAGTGCAGTATCGGCATAGATGTAATATTTTTAGAATACGTTTCATATCGTACAACTCTGTTTCCAGAAAATCATCGAATGTGATCGCAAACATGTATGTTGCATCTCGAAAGGAGAATGCTAGTTCTGTTTGAAAAATTTTGTTTCACTATATTAAGCTGGAAGAATTCGGAAAAAAGCGTTGGTTGTTCATTTCAGAAGTTAAGAAATTTGACCTTGACCACGTTACCGAAATGATATGGAAATAATTCTTCGCGCAATTGTGTTGTGACGAGACTTGATCTATATGAAGGCATGATTCGATAAGTTATGGAAAATCGAGGCTTGATGTGATTAGGTGTAATCACCATATTTGATGGGAACAAAGAATGCAGTATTAAAATTTACAAAATAAATGGATTCACTCTTAGTTCCTTAAATATCATCAGCTTTTTCGCCGCAACGGCTTTGAATATACCATATCTCAGTTTAGCTGTTGACGTTCAACTTGGAAGATATCAAAACATGTGCAAAATCGAAGCTTAACGTGATTAGGTATAATCACCAAATTTGATGGGAACAGGGGATGCTGTATAAAAATTTGCAAAGTAAATGGATTCACTCTTAGTTCCTAAATATCATCAACTATTTGAGACTATATTTAGGCGATGTCATTAAGACGTCTTTAGGAGATATATTATATTCGATCAAAGATCATCTATGGTAATTACTTACACCAATAACCATTACTGCAACCCTTTCAAAAAGAGCAGCATCGTCAAACATCACCTCTTTAGCTTCTGTAAGCTGAGGAACGAGTTGACCAAATTTCCACGAGAACGTTTCAGTAGAAAATATCACCACATCTATCAACCACTTACGATTGAGTGTATTTGCATTTGAACTTTTGCCTATTTGAAAAACATTGTAAGTAAGTATAAGTACACCATTTTGGATATAAGTACTCAAAACATTTTTGAGTAGTCAGTGTTTCATGGAGATACAGAGGAAAATTTGAACAGTAACGAAGGAAAATCACCGAATGCTTCTGAGAGTTTTCGAAGTGCGATGTTTGATTCAATTACAAGATCTCCGTGTGTAAAATCGACGTTGCATCTTCCGCCTTGAATCCCAGATGATGAATTGTTTTCGTCTTGGCTTGCGTCTTTCAGGTGATGCCCGTGTACGTCCGTCATTTCAAAATCGAGCTGAACTAACATTAAATTCAAAGATGTTATCGAAAAGAGCTAGGAGTTGTTGCATGTTGCTTGGAAACGTTGTAGAAGCTAGAAAAACAGATTTGGGTCACGGAAAGGGCTCGAACGACACAAAGTTACAAAATATGACACAGCTTTTTCATGTGAAACAGTTCACTTCAACTACGATATTTCTTATGCGAGAGTATTAAAAGGGAGGGAATAAACATTGAAGTCCACTTTGGTATTTTTTGAGGTAATCAAAGAGATGTCAAAGAATGTCGCACTTGCCCGTTTACGAAGCAGAAACAGAATCTCATTAAAACAGAACCAACTGTTTGAGAGAAAAAGACTGACGTCACTGCATGTGTGCAAAGGAAAATTGAAATTAATAACGTTTTAACAAATTTGTATGGATATTTCATCTATATTTAGCTGAATACTTGAGAAGAGGACTTGGAGGCTAGACTAAAAGCGTCTACCAGCTGCTGATAATTGCAAACATCTGCTGCTAGAGACAACAGTGGGTACACCAAAAGAAATCTTAGTAAAAAAAAGCAAACAAAGACAACCGCAGCTGCAACTCTGAAGAAATGTTGACTTGACCTTGGCGGATGCAATGTTTCACTCACGACTTTGTTGAACGAAGACGGGATTCGACTTTCTGCAACGAAAGCTGCAACAAAGTGTTTCTGTCTTTAGTAGAAGTACGAGTCGCAAGAGGACTCAAAAGCTAGCATTGCGCCGGATCTTATATTATACCAGTCTGAACGTCCGGTTAACGCCGGACTTCAGGCTTCCTGTGGTTCTCGCTTCACTCGTCTTCTCTAATCAATAGAAACGGAAAGTAGTCCTTTCAGTAAATTTTTGCTACAGAAATGAATTTTTCTTATCCTCGCAACATTTTTTCCATTCGTTTTCTAAGAAGTTTTGGCACTAATGAAAGGCTCAACAGTTTTCTCTTTAAAGGGGGTCAGTAATTCACTTGAAGAATATCCAAACTTGAATTTACACATATATTCATTCTGTATTGCTAGAGTACGAAAACATTGTTTGAAATATTAGATACCAGTCTGAACGTCAGGATGAAGCCGGACTTCGCATTTTTAGTGGTGTTCGCTTGGCTCGCCTTCACTGATCAATGGAAATCAAACTAGTGGCATTTTCTGCAAAACTGGTATTGTGTTTTTTTCTAACAACCTCCTTCGTATTTTTTTAAAAATAAATTTAGGCGGAATACTCCATAGTTTTCTTTCAAACGTCATTTCTACATTTGGACAAAATTCATACCTAATTTTTCACCTACACTCCTTCGATTCCAATCACTCTGATCACCTTGATTACCTTGATCTTCGAACTGGTCGAGCGGGCGCCAGTAATTCTTCCATTTGTCCCGATCGCGTGCCAGAGTAGCCCAGTGGTTCCTCCTTTCGCGTGGGACACGAAGAGCATCATATCTTTCTTTGAAGGACTTCGTGAAGAAATCTGACCATCTGGTCGGCGGTCTTCCTGTAGTGCAGTGGCGTCTCTAATCTTCGATCGTTGACGTAGGAGAGAACTTCGAATTCCGTCCCTCACTAGCGTGAAACGGGATATTCCTAGCACCACTCTCTCAATTGCGCGTTCAATGACGCTCACCGCGTTTTCTTCCTGTTTGCGAAATGCCCAGGTTTCTGAAGCATAGGTCAAAGCAGGAAGTACGGTGGTGTTGAAGAGGTGAGCACGGGTGTTCCTGGTCTTCTTCACTACATCCTCGATGCCCTTGTACGCACCCCAAATCGCTCGTCTTCTCCTGCCCAGCTAAGGGGTCAGGTCGTTCATCATGCTCAATTCCCGACCCAGATAAATGTAGCTGGTGCATTTGCATGAACATCGTCTTTTGTAGACTCAGCTGAAGATCGATGCATGCACATGTTTCGTCGAATTCGGTCAGCATTCGTTCCGCTTGGCTGATGCTAGTTGTTATCAGTACGATATCATCAGCAAAGCCCAAATGGTGTAGCTGCCAACCATCAACCTTCACTCCCATGTCGTCCCATTCCAACTTTCGCATATGTTCTCGAGGGTGGCTGTGAATATTTTGAGTGAAATTGTATCATCCTGTCGGACCCCCCTCTTCACGTCAATGATGGTGTTCTTGGAGAATGGCGAAATTATGGTCGTGGAGTTACTGTACAACTCTCGAAGTACCTTTAGGTACTGAGTATTGACGTCCAAGGCTTCCACGTCCGCTTCCGTCTCAACTAATTCGAAGGCCTTCTTCAAGTTGATGAAGGTGAGACAGAGCGGCATCTTGTACTCTGGTGAGCAGATTGGGCGATAGTTGCCGATGTCATGTGGATTTCCCTTTTTATACAACAACATGGTCTTGCTGCTCTTTCACTGTCTAGGAACCTTGCATTCCCACAGGTAACGTGTAAAGAGCCTCGTCAGGGTGTTGATGAGTACTGGCGTAAGGTTCTTTAGGTGTTCTGGTCTTATTCTGTCGGGACCGGGTGCCGTAGGATTTCTTACCGACATGATAGGATGCCGTATTTCGGACGGGAGAACCTCTGGAATGACATGTCTGAAATGACTCTCCTCAGATGGTGAGGAGGCAAAATAACATGGGCATCGAAGAAATTAGAGTAGCGTAGCGGATGCTTTTTCCCGCCTCTGCAGCTTCAGCCAGCACTTCTGCTCTTCTCTCCCTCTAAGGTCTTCCTTTATGGCCTCTTTGCAAAGCCCAGCAAGCTCGGACGTGAGTTCCTGGTTCCCTGCAGCTCGTGCTGCTCCACGCTGGCGTATCAGCTCAAGAGATTGAAGAGACAGGCGTCTTTTGGTAGTATTGAAACTCTCAGCCTTCTTCGCGCAGTCGTGAAGGTGTTCAACAAACCGGTCATATTCCTCGTCGATGTTGTCCAGTGCGGAATCTTCCCAAAAGCCGGCTAGCGTAGCGAAGACATCCCAGTTGATGATAGTCCTAGGATTTCTCTCTCTGAACTTGGCGGCTTTCTCTGCTCTCCTAGTAAAGGAAAATCCTCCTCGGAGGAGGCGATGGTCCGATCCCGTATAGAACTTTGGTACAACAGCGACGTCCGTCAGGTAGAACCTTTTCTTGACGATGATGTGGTCTATTTCATTACGGTACCCTCCACTGGGTGACTCCCACGTCCAGCGTAGAGAACGGGGCTTCTGGAATTGCGAGTTCCCATGGATGGTCTTAGTCGTCATCGTCGGAGAGCCTCTCCCCCTGGTCATTCCATTGTAGGCCGTGGGTCCCAATATGGAGTTCCTCCGGCGTTCTTCTTGGGCCAACTTTGGCGCTGAAATCGCCAAAGTTGAATTGGGAGTGAAGGTTGATGGTTGGCAGCTACACCATTTGCGCTTTGCTGATGATATCGTACTGATAACAACTAGCATCAGCCAAGCGGAACGAATGCTGACCGAATTCGACGAAACATGTGCATGCATCGATCTTCAGCTGAGTCTACAAAAGACGATGTTCATGCAAATGCACCAGCTACATTTATCTGGGTCGGGAATTGAGCATGATGAACGACCTGACCCCTTAGCTGGGCAGGAGAAGACGAGCGATTTGGGGTGCGTACAAGGGCATCGAGGATGTAGTGAAGAAGACCAGGAACACCCGTGCTCACCTCTTCAACACCACCGTACTTCCTGCTTTGACCTATGCTTCAGAAACCTGGGCATTTCGCAAACAGGAAGAAAACGCGGTGAGCGTCATTGAACGCGCAATTGAGAGAGTGGTGCTAGGAATATCCCGTTTCACGCTAGTGAGGGACGGAATTCGAAGTTCTCTCCTACGTCAACGATCGAAGATTAGAGACGCCACTGCACTACAGGAAGACCGCCGACCAGATGGTCAGATTTCTTCACGAAGTCCTTCAAAGAAAGATATGATGCTCTTCGTGTCCCACGCGAAAGGAGGAACCACTGGGCTACTCTGGCACGCGATCGGGACAAATGGAAGAATTACTGGCGCCCGCTCGACCAGTTCGAAGATCAAGGTAATCAAGGTGATCAGAGTGATTGGAATCGAAGGAGTGTAGGTGAAAAATTAGGTATGAATTTTGTCCAAATGTAGAAATGACGTTTGAAAGAAAACTATGGAGTATTCCGCCTAAATTTATTTTTAAAAAAATACGAAGGAGGTTGTTAGAAAAAAAACACAACACCAATTTGCAGAAAATGCCACTAGTTTGATTTCCATTGATCAGTGAAGGCGAGCCAAGCGAACACCACTAAAAATGCGAAGTCCGGCTTCATCCTGACGTTCAGACTGGTTGGAAAGAAGAAGGACTTTGAGGCTTGATCCGAATGCATCGCACATTGAGTGGTTAGTAGCAAACATTAGCTGCAGAAAACTGTTGCAGGAGGATCTTTCGAAATACAGGCAGAAAAAGATTCTGGAAGCAGTACAAAGAAGAACGAGTTTAAAGAAGTGCCGCATGTATCTCCGCGAATACAATATTCCGCTAGCTGCCTTGCTGAGCAAAGACGGCACTCGCATGTCTTGTTGTCGTGAGATGGAAATCATTACGGAGAGGTTCTACTCGAACCCTTTCTTATTATTATTATCTTATTCTAACCTTCGTCGACTATGAGAAAACCTTCGACAACGTAGAAACGAATGCAGTGCTGTCAGCGCTGGTGTCAAGGTGTGGACGCGTCGTATGTGAGGACAATAAAGTGCATACGTGTTGAAGGAAGATTCCTCTCAAACCTTCGTTTTGCGGACAACATCGTCCTCTTTTCGAGCGGTACCAATGAAGCAGAAACGATGCTCAACGAATTGAACGAAACACAAAGGAGAGAAGGACCGCGAATAAACAGAAAGAAGATACAGTTCATAAAAAACGCCTACTGCGAGGAAGGAGGAGTACAAATTGAAGGCAAATCGTGGAAACTTTGTCATTTGTATACCTCGGACGTTCTATGAACATTGAAAACGATTTGGAGGAAGAACTGAATAGAAGGATGAGAGCATTCGCACCCCTCAGAAAAGCTACGGACCAATTGACGGACCAAGATCTTCGTGCCCATGTGTTTGACTCGACAATTCCTCCTCTGTTACGCAGCGGAGACATGGGCAGACACCGACACAGATGATTGCTTCATTATAACATCAACGAAATCCGAAATGGACGACTGCTTTAAAATTCTGAATGAACGATCGCAGTACATAAAACTCTCTCGAGAACAACAAAAAGATGGTTGGCTGCCTTATTTGAATGCTCAAATAAAACTGCACAATGACATTGCAAGTGTGAAATGGTATCGCAAGGAAAGCTCGAAAAACATACTGATAAACGCAAAGTCAGCCCATCCTAATGGCATGAAAAAGGCAATTATCCGAAATATGGTAAAAACAGCAACAGCAATGTGCACAGAGGATAGAGAACGGGAGGAATCACTAAAACTACCACAAGCATAGCTAGTTCAAACGGTTATTCGAGATTGAAATCTAACACCCAATCTCGAATTACGAATAGCACAGTGAGGGTCACACGTGAAGGTAAAATTCCTTTGTGCATCCCCTTCGTCTATGACTGCTTAACTGCTGCTGTACACCGGAATCTTTTGTGAGCACAGCTGCAAGACGATGTTGTGTTAGTGAACATCCCGAACGATAGCATCAAGCGACAGTCAGTTCACAATAGATTCTACGATAGGCAATGCGTGTCGAAATGTTGCGTAGTTTGTCCATTCGGTAAGGCTGGTGATTGCACGAACATCGGAGTTATTTACCAAATAGAATACCTAACGTGCAACACCATTTATATTGGAGAAACTGGAAGGATGCTGAACGTGCGTATCAAGGAACATTTGGCTGGTAAAAGGCGAGGGAGTTCGATGACACCGTTAGGGCGCCACAAAAATGATAAGCATGATGGAAATGAGTTTGAAATGAAATGTACGATATTAGCGCACGAGAAAGAAATATCTGCTAGGAAGGCATTTGAAGCATTCCGGATTTCCGTCAGGAATCCGTTCATGAATAGCAAAAATGAGTGCTTATCAATTACCAATGACTTGTTGCCGTTCGTAACACTCTGTGAGCTATATGATTGCCCCATATGCAGTTCTTTAACGTTATCCAGACACCAGTACATAAGGATACCGCACAGTGCGTAGATCTCATTCGCCTTGGTGACAATCTTTAAGAACGCGATGGTTTACCAACTTTTGCGTGTACTTGGAACAATGTCGAGGGTTGGCGAGGAGAGAGGAGGAGTTTGATGGGATATGCATAGTATCAAAGAAAGAACCATTTTCAGGCCTTTGAAAAAGACGAGTTTGACGAAACGTCAGGCCAATAAAAAGTTTCACCTAAACCTCGTTGGCAAAACAAGAAAACATTAAAAAGATAGTAAAGTGGAAATAACTTCCGAAAGAGTGAGCAACCTACTTAGGTGATTTGACTGAAACAGGATGAAATCGATGAAAGGATTCAGTGTACATGTCCCGCTCTTTATGCATGCATGTATGCAAGGGAGGATGCACAACATAACCTTGCCTTAACCCTGAGTACCTGTATCCCCCAAGGTATCGGTATCGCTGGTGTCTTTACGGCAAAGAAATTTTTCTTTGCAACATGTACCAGACCAATTTTTCCTAATTAAATTCCATTCAACTTGTTTAAGCCTTTTCAATAGAGCGTGACATAACTGCAGTGGCAAAGGAACTAAAATCCAGGCCGCAGATGAGAACTTTGGAACAAATTATCGCCCTCTAATGTACTCAACTAGGTGAGCATGATGCATCATCGGCAGGAGAGAGAGAAGGTAAAGAGCATGTATTGCAGCGTACTAGTCGTTTTCGCTCAGTTAAACTCATTCAGCGCTAACTGTAATACATTGTGAAGTTTTATACTGGAATGCCAAAGAAATCTCAAGACTATTTACACTTTTCATTGTTCACCTGTAATCTCCGTGTTAGATGTTTCCATAACAAGTGTTACCTTCTCCTATTAGAACATAGGCCGACTGAATTCTCTACAACCACGAAAGATCCTCGAAGCTGTCGTTCGCGCTGATAGCAACAAAGATTAGTTGTGGAGTTTTGTGCACTTTTGAAAAATATGGAACTGAAGTAGAAATAAAAAGGAAGATAGCGAACAGCAACTAGGTACAACTCCCAACTTCATTTATTTTCGTCATTGAACCACTTAGGACGATTCTATCGCAGGGAAATGTAGGAACTACTGTTAAGGTGCAGTGAATAAAAATACTTGTTTAAGAATAGCCAGCACGAGAAACAAAGGCATTAAGCTATTGGACTGTACAACTTGTGGAGACCTATGTTCAACAAAAGTAGCTAAAGGAAGAAGTTCGTGTCAATTTGTCTTAGCTGAGAGTTTCAATTTCAGGCAACTCTTGTTGAAAGGACACCGACTGTTCGCTTTTCACCACTTAGGAAAACGGTTCGTGATGAAGGCGAATGTATATCATGTTTATGACAGCAACGTGGTGTATTTGGAGAATTAGAACATGGTAACAACATAGAGTCAAGATGCAGAGCGGGACTGGGACGTAAATTTCATCCTCAAATAATCCACTTCATCCTCATTTTTAAATCTGATGCGATTCTGAATTGCTGTTGAAAACATCCCAAAAGGATTGTTCTAAGCAGTACATTTATAAATAATCAAACTGATTGGAGAAACAAGGAGTCTAGCCACCGGCTGTTGTCTTCAACTTTAAAAACAAATAAACTTCAGTTGAGAAAAAGTATATCATTTTTAGCTCAGAAAATGTGATACTAGACTTCTTTGGTGCTTATTTATATAGCCTATAAAGTTTAAATGTCGTAATAAGCTGCAGTTAAAACAAAGAATGAATGAAACTAACTAAGTCTAATGCATGATTTACTCCATATTTGTTCACTAGGAACTTTCAAGAGGAATCTGTGTAGGAAATTAAGTTGGACAGCAGATGGAATGACAGCTCTTGCCGGCGTACTCAAATAGCTTCGCTCAGTGCCGAATTGAATTTGCAGCAAGAGTCGAGTAATCAAAACTTTTTACTCTGTGCTCTCACTCCACTTTGCTGATAGGAGAGAGTCTCCCGGCACATTCCGATCGAGAAGTAGTAGCACAGTTCTGTTGGGACAGTAGGAGATAGTTTGGATAGTCTATCAAACTGATCGAGAGAATTAGACGACCGCATGTGAAGTGCGAAGAATTTTTCAACTCAATGTTGTTTACTTAGACAATGTAGTGATCGGCTTCTCACGAAATAATCTATGACTGCAATGATTGCGTCAGTCAATTATACTAGCTGGTTATTCCACTTCGCATGAATAATCAATCAGATCACACTTTTATTTGTACTCTTGCCTTTGGACGTTTGGTAGGAGAAGATTCGTTTGTCAGTGAGGATGAAAAGAAGCACGGGTCATGAAATCATGGCGAAGTTGTTATCGTTGTGGCCAAAATAGTAATAAAACAGAAATTGTTTTAAAAAACCATTTTTTGTGTAAGTTATGCCAAGCCCTCGCTGAATATCCACGGTACAAACTGAACGCAGACAAAAATAAATCCCAGCTGTTTCTTGTCGGAGATATCATTTGAAAGTAAGTTTATCTCCTGTTGTGAAAGGTCATGTGGCGGTGTTACCACTGAGATCTTGTAAATTATCGAAAGAGTCTGGCTTGTGTGGCACTTTCAGGATTTTTTTTTTTGTTTAAGAGAGAATTAGTTACCTTTCCTGCGAAGGGTGACTTTTGCAGCCGTACGCGGTTACATAGATATTCGCTGTGGTGTGCCGTCCGTGAGCCTATCCTCTTCACTCTTTTGGTACAGCTCCCATAGAGTCGAGCCATAGAATTCCATAGAACGCTTTGTCTTACCTGAACTGTCTGTCAACGCCGTCTTCAGATCTTCTTTCACCATTTCCGTTTAAAGCTTTCTTTTGCGATCAGATAGACTTTTCTGGTTTGAGTATGGGAACACCCTGAAGACAATTTAACCAAGGCTATCTGACGATCTCCATATAATGTGAACAACGAGGCGAAGAAGGTTCTCTGTGACTATTTTAAAAGACACTGCAAGATGATTACGTTTCGCCTGTGTCTTATCCGGCATATCCATTTCCGCGCAAAATTCTCCGATATGATATGCCGTTGTCTAAAAATAGTTGGGTTGCTTTCCAAACAGCTTCCACCTATTGCAATCGAGTTTTTCGATCTTCGTAATGGTATTGTCCATGTTTTCAATCTGTATATCATGAAAGGGCAAATTGAATAGGTGGACTCACAGTTTGACTTCGTTGACGGTAGAAATGGATTAGAGGCATTTCGCTAGAGGATTGATTCCGAATCAACATTCATATGTCGTTGGTGAATACCCGTAGTTGGCGTCATTTTTGAGCATGCAGTCCATGTCCAGGCAACTGATCCAAAAATTCATATAATCCGTCCACTCCGATTTCAATAAGAGATCTAGAGACAATTCACATTTCCTTACATTTTTCAGAGAGGTGGCATAATCCGTTGGTTCCATTGAGTTTACATAAGCGTTCGGTACGTTGCAGCTTACATAGCGTTCGGTAGCTGCAGTGCACAAAACGAATGCTAACTACGTCGTTTACATATTCGAGAATGAGCCAAAGTCTTCCTTATGGACACTCTTCCTTATGGACCTTTCAGCAGGACACTATTCAACTGTCCCTGTGTTTAGTGTAATCAATATCATCGAAGGACGGGAAAGGTTCTGCCATAGTCTCTTGTCTTATTCCGGTTATCACAACCGACGATGAAGTATATTCCGATGATGCACAGAACAATGGCGTAGTAGTCGTTCTCCGATTCAAAAAAAGGAGAAATGCTGACATTTTCAGCGCCACAGAAACAGCCCAAACAAATTTATTCACAGGTACACTAGGTCCACATCCACGTGAAGTCCTCATGACATGCTTTCGTTTAAAATAAGTCGTTAACAGACCTAATACAGATAGACTTTCAACTTGAGTCCGTTGATTCGATGATAATCAATTACGTTACAAGTCAATGTAAGGTTCACAAACCTTCTGAAATGAAGTCGAACGGATGGATTCCGCGCATCTCCATAGAGAGTGATCAACACCCTTTATCCTTTAGTATTTCAGGGCGAGGCACGTTGAAAATAAAAGGTTTCAAAAGGTGTCGAATGCCACTTTGAAGTCCAGGAATGCTAACTGCATAGACCTCGAGTGCCGCTGGCAGAATCCCATCATTCTCTTGACAATAAACACCTAGTCAATCGTAGATCGATCAGGACGGAAACTAGTTTGTCCATCACGGATGGTTTTTTTTGAAATGTCTGATGAGATATGATCAGGCGATAGGAGCTTTAAAGCCCTATACATTACACACAGGAATAATATTCTTGGAAATTCTTCGGTTCTGTAATGGATAAGTTTTTGCGGAGTGGAATTATTATGACGAGTTTCCACAAATCAGAAAGTCATACGTTGATGGATATTGAACGGATGATCTTTGCCATCTCACAAATACCAGACAGAGAAAGAGATCTCAGCATTTCTCCACTGAGTCCACCGTCTTTCCATTACTCATCTTTTGGATGCAGACCAAAACTTCCGGCTCGCTCGATGGTTCCTTTGACCGTGGTGTACGTTGATTGTTGGACGTGCTCGAGTTCAAGTACAGATGTCTCTTGCCAATTCAGCAAGACGTTGAAATGTTTCGTATGAATTTGCGGGGTTGCATCCCTGACAACAACTCCGTTAGCAGTGTGGAGGACAGAAGAACACCTCTTCTTGCTGGGGTGCGGGACAAGAGGTACCCATGAAAATCGGCTGACCGCTCCTGTTCTCCCTTCAGCACCGCGCTCCTCCGCGTAATTACGGCTGCCGCTCCACCAGCTAGATATTCTCCACGACCGCCTGAGATCACCTACACCCCGCCTCCCTATTGCTCTCTATCCACCACTTCGCCGCGCGCGACGTTCGCGCCGCGGCGAAGCGGTGGATAGTGCGAATTTTGAAGGGAGGGTTAGTGAAAAACGAATTGCCGCAACGAATTCTGAAGTACGGATATAGTAAACTAGGCGCATGTTATTGGGAATAAAAGAGAAGGAGTAGATCTTTCTATTCAATGTAAATTCACATAAGTAAAAATTGTTTCGAAAGATACTACAGGGAAAAGAATTACATGCTTATATTTTCACACATCTCATAATTTGACACATTTCATGCCCTAACTCTTCTATATAAACTAGCAGTGCATAAGTATGTGTTTGTCACGATTCCATTAAACGAATTCGTGTTCAACTTTCAAGTGTAGCAGCAATAGTAACAACAACTTTATGCGCTTATTACTTCGTATACATTCTTTAAACTCCTTTCTACACTTTACCTTTTCAAAATTTTACTTAGATATAATGTTTATATAGAGCGCATGTCAAATACTTCAATACTTGCTTGTACGTTTTATACAGTTTTCTATAATAGAACTTTGTGTGGCTCTTCAAACTTCTTTCAACAGCGTTTTATCGCTTCATTTCTATCTATTCTCTGCATAAAATCAATATGACAGGTTAGGTGTATTAGTGGCGAACAGAGACCTTTGTATCCTCGAGATATACCTTTAGGTACAGTGTATGTCTGCGAGGCATTATTCGCGCCTCGTTAATCGTTGGACGCCAGTTTTATCCAGCTAGGTAGGCGAAAAGAAATCCTTAGAAAGCGAAAAAAAGTAAAGAAGATAGCATAAAAGCGATCAGTGGGACATTTTTTGAAACATCTCTTGCATTCCCAGAAAGGAATGAGTGTTTTCCACCTAACAAGTCAAAACAGGATAATTTCGTTTTCACTCGCATTTCTAAATGGCATATCACTTATACAAACCTATTTCATTCTTTTCTTCTTTTATATTAACTTACAAGCACACTTTATGTAGACCTTCGCACAACATCTAATGCCAGGAACTTTCCTTTCCGTTCGATTTTGAAAATTACGTTGCAGCTGACAATGCAAATTCTTTTCCAGACGCTCTTGTTGAAATTACCAATAACGTGGGCGATACATGTAGAATTGAACGAGGAGCTTGTCTCCGCAGATACAGAGGCAAATTTGTCTCTAGTCGTCATGACCGGAAGCGTTTTCTTTGCAGAGTTCTAACGCTCCTCCATTTCGGCTGTACTATCAATATCAATCGACGTTAGTTGGCCAAATTTCATTCTATATTCCACATCTTTCAGACGTGCCATGTTAAGCTTCGGTTGATATGAAACTCCTCTACTTCCTTTCTGGAACCAAGTGATTAAGCTGAGAAGAACTGGGGTGTGGTCGGACTCGAATGCGACATCCGAAACAGCTCTGGGCTTTCGGATGAGGTATTTTGTTTCTTGTGTGAACGTGATCGGCTTGGAGTCTAAAAGTTGTCATTTTTAGGCGTTAAGGAGGCTGAATCCCGTCTCATAGGCCGATGGCTTCAATAAGTCCTCTTGAATGTGGCTGTATTGATGAGGTTCGTCTGATCACTAAAGTCTACCAGACAATGACTTTTTTTAAATTACAATCATAAAAAGCGTTCTTGTGGAGTTTACAGTGGTTCTCCTAGGTGTGCGACTACTTGCAGCTCATTGCTTGAGTCTCCTGCGATACCGTGGTCGTGCAAAGGACGCATTTCGACGACTTAGATCCAAATTTCCTCACCGGGTTGCTGTAGTCGTGCCACACAGCTATCGGATATTCTTCTCATCAGCGTCGCCACAATAGATAGAGCAGGGCACCTGGTGCGATGTGGACTATTTGCAAATAGCATAGTGTTCTGGAGAGAGCGGCTTGTTGGAGCACAGTCAACGAGGAGTGGCAGCTCAATTTCACGGAACGGATGCTTGTTGGCAAAGATTAGATACCTCATTTAAGCATGTGACCAACGAAGGAACGGGTTCTGAAAGTGAGCCGGATGAAAGTACCATTTTGCAATTTCTGGCAAACATGCGCCATATAAAAAGGCATGTTACATAGCTCTTACGTTCCCAAACTCATAGTTAGATGCCAGACTGCTTTTTTATGAAAACAAGGCCACAATGTGCAGGTAATAACCAAAGTTGTATGCGAGGCCTCAAGAAAGCCACAGCCAAAAAAGGATACGGAACCCGAATAGATGCGTGAATGAAGGTAATCTGACCATTTAGAAATCCATCAGAAATTGGCCTGCATTTCCACGTCGGCAATTCTTTTGCAATTGATAGGTGCTGCACTTAAAGTGTGTTATGACTGAAAGAGTTAGTTGCCGTGAATTATTTGGTCAAAAGCTTGGTCCGTATTTGTATACGTGTGTCTGTCTGTGTGTCACGAAAATACTCCATAAAGATGAAAACTTTGCACCGGTGAGAACCGAGCAAGCGTCATCGACCTAATAGGGCAGCATGGTGCCACTTGGCTCCAATTTTACAAAACAGTGGAAGTCATTAGCTTTTAAATTATATAGATGTATTCGATGCTTTTGTATAGTGGATTCACAAATCACAAACTTATGAAATTCTCTTTAATGTTCATTTCTTTATTTTCTAGGTACTTGTTATAGAAGTTTTTAAACAAGGAGTATCTTTTCCTTGCAGACCTCAAAAAAACTGCCAAAAAAAATTGTGAGTTATGATTTTTCTCCAGCCATTATCATTAAGAACGACTTTTTTTCCGCAGTTTTACTGATGCAACATATTTAAGAATAACAATTACGGGTCTAAACTTCCTTGCAGAGAAAACATGCTATGATGTTCAAGATTGTAAATTGAACACGGCAAGAAAAGAGAAAATTCGATATGTATTTCTGTTATAAGCCTAATACCCGCATTAGATCAAATCCTTGCTTTCTTTGTTTGAATGTTTTCATATTTTTCAGTATTTCTACAAAGAGTTCTCTTTTACCGCTGATGATCTTTTCTACATGAATTATGTTTACTACTCCGAGTCGTGTGTGTTTTTGTTGGCTTTTCGTTAAGAATTGCAAAGTTTCCAATGCTTTCGTTCTTCCATGTGTTTTCCCGCTGAGTTTAGAGTGAGATCCTAAACGTGTTTTTGCCCCGATATAGTGAGGCCGGGTAAGAAGGATAATTCACATAGAAAAGATCATCAGCAGTAAATGAGAACTATATATACGAATACTGAAAAATATGGAAACATTCAAATAAAGAGGGCAAAGATTTGACCTAATGCGAGTGTTAGACTTATAACAAATATTCGTATTATACTCCTTTTTTCTTGCCGTGTTTAAGTCAAGCACTTAAAAATCATAGCATGTTTTCTCTGCAACGAAACTTAGAAGCGTAACCGTTATTCATAAATATGTTACATCAGCAAAACTGCGAAAAAAAAAAGTCGTTGATATTGACCTTGGCTTGAGAAAAATCATAATTCACAATTTTCGGTAGTTTTTTTTTCTGGAGTTCCGCAAGGAAAAGACACTGTTGAAAACTTCTAAAAGAAATATTTAGAAAATAAAGAAATAAAAATAAAAAATAAAAAATGAATTGTGATTTGTGAATTATACAAAGACATTCAATTCATCTGTACAATTTAAGAGCTAATCACTTGTAAAATTGGAGGTGAACATGCTCTTAAATATTTATATGCTTTCTTTAATACATGACTAAAAATAACCTGTCCTATCACAATCAGTTTGGCAATCAGGCATCATCAATCATGTTTCCCAAACATTGCGAAATATAGCTCACATGACATGTTGATGTCATGACGCATTTCGTCGGTGGCGAAATTTAACAGGAAGGGTTCTGCCACCGCCCCTTGTCTTACTCCAGTTACCACTTCAAACGGTGTTGTACATCCTGTTGGTGTTCGAACTGCAGCAGTTGTTCCTTGATTCATGTCATGAATAGACGAACGAAATTTCCTGGTTTTCTTTTTGCGTGAAGCGCGTTGAGAAGACAGCTCCCATGGGAAGATTCGAAAGCTCGAACTTCGAAGTCCAAAAAGTCTAACTGCACTATCCTGACGATGAATTCCTGGTCAGTCGTAGATCGGCCATGACGAAAGCCAGCTTGCTCGTATTGCGTTGGTTCTTCGCGATGTTAGGATAATCTGCTAAAAAAAAACCCTGTACATCACACACAGCAAAAACGATTCCTCGGTAGCTCCTGGGGTCCGTGAAAGCAAGTACGTTTGCGTCGGAAGCAGCCATTAAAGATCTAATGATTCAAACTAGGAAGATTAAGTACGACGTCATCGGACTTACAGAGACAAGACGATGCCACCCACTGAACATCGTTTATGATATTGGAGAAAAACTGCTCTTAAGAACAGGTGACAGCAGAGGAGTTTGTGCAGTTAGTGTCTTTTTCAACAAATATGGGAAAACACCGACTCCTCAGAACAACTCACGACTCGAATCGAACGTTTGCGGTTGAGAATATGTGGTCCAACGCAAGCTTTGACTATCTTCGTCGCTCACTCTCCAACATCAAACTACAAATTCTTTTATGAACCGAGAGAAGTTCTATAGACAAGACCATACTTTTTACAATGTCATTGTTGGTGATTTCAACACCAAAATTGGCCCGAGAAGAATGCCTGAGGAACTTCACATCGGGGCCCACCGCCTACAGTGGAACAGAGAAGCATAGAGGCCTTCCGAGTTCACCATGACGGCTAAGACCGTCCATAGTAACTCGCAGTTTCAGAAGCCCACCTCTCTATGCTGGATGTGGGAGTCACCAGATGGAGGGTGCCATAATGAAGTTGACCGCATTGTTGTCAGTAAAAGTTTTTACCTGACGGATGTCGCTGTACTGCCAAAGTTCTATACGGGATTGAACCATCGTCTTCTTCGAGGAAGATTTTCTATCGCACGGAGAGGATAGAAAGCCACGAAGTTCACAAAGCGAACACCCACAACCATCATCGACTGGGACCTCTTCGTTTTATGTGTCGGTTTTTGGGAAGATTCCGTCATGGACAACGATGGAAAACCACCAAGAGACGATTTTCTCCGAAAAAAAAAACTCATAGAAGCATCATGAGAGTAGAAGATGCCGCTGTGTTTCACCTTCATCGACTCAAAATAGGTCTTCGATTCAGTTAAAACTGAAGCGGTCATAGAGGTCTTGGACAACGAAGGCGTTTCTACTCCATACCTAAGGACATTTCGTGAGTTGTATAGGAACTTCAAAGTTATCCCATTATGCAATGATGTTACAATCGACGTGAGGAGTTCGTCAGCGTCACGACAAAACCTCAGCTAAAACATTTTCGTGTGCCGAGGATTGAAAGGGGATAACATGGGAGCGAAAGTTGACGGTCGACATTAACACCATCTTCGTTTCGCTGAAGACATCGTCCTGATAACTCCAAGCATCAATCACGTGGGAGTCAACCGATGGAGGGTACCTTAATGAAATTGACCACATCATCGTCAGTAAAAGGTTTTGCCTGACGGATGTCGCTGTTGTGCCAAAATTCCACACGAGATCGGACAATCACCACCTCCGAGGAAGATTTTTCTTTACACGAAAAGAAGATAAAACCAGGAATTTCAGAAAGAGATGTCCCAACACTATCGTTGACTGGAAACTTTTCGCTACGTTAGCCGGGTTTTGGAACGGTTCTGCAATGAACATCAACGACGAGGAATACGATCGGCTCGGTGAACCTCCACGACTGCACGAGGGAGGCTTAGAGTTCTGAAACTACCAAGAAACGCCCGTCTCCGGAAACTGTAGAGCTGATACGCCACTGTTGAGCTGCACGAGTTTTAGGCAACCGAAAACTCACGTCCGAGCTCGCAAGGCTTTGCAGAGAGGCGACAAAAGAAAACCTCAAAGAGGACACCAGAAGGGTTAGCAAAAGCCGCAGAGGCGGAACAGTTCCCAGACTTCGCCAATCACAAGCTGAAAATGACTTCTCTCCGGAACCCAAATGGAACAACAAATGCATCGAGAAGGGGAATAGAAAAAATCCATGTTTTCCGCTCTCATCTCTTCTACAGCCATGTCTACTCTACTTCCCTCTTCACCATCTGAGAGAAGACGGACATGTCATTCCGAAATCCGTCCAAAATTGGACATGCTGTCGTATCATTAAGAAATCGCACGGGACTCGCTCCTGACAGGATAAGATCTGAACATTTGAAGAATCTTCCGCAAGTTCCTATCAACAGTTTGGCAAGTCTCTTTACAGGTTACATGTCGGAATGCAGGATTGATAAAGAGTGGAAGACCAGCAACGTTACGTTGTTGTATAAGAAGGGAGATCCATCGACATGACATCGATTGACATCGGCGAATCTGCTTACTATCTGTCATCTACAAGCTCTTTACAGAAGTAATCTCAAGCAGGATTGAGAGAACATTAGATAGGGAAGATGCGAGCAAGCGGGGCTTCGAGAAGGATCCAGCACGATAGACCACATACACAACATTTCAAAACATAGAAGTATCGCGAGACCAAAAGATGCCGTTGTGTCTCAAATTCATCGACTTGAAGAAAGCCTTCGATTCAGTTAAGATTGAAGCGGTCCTAGAGGTCTTGGACAACCAAGCAGGGTCAACCGTGTGATGGAACTTTCCTATCGGGGTAGAGGAAAGGGTCGCGTAAGGAGTGGTTGCAGGGGAAGGGGTTGCAACAAAGAGCATGCGGTGAGTAGTAGTGAATGATTACCGGAACAAAATTTTACGCAGTATTAGATAATTACATACATTACAAAATACTATATCAAATAATATTAAATGGTTACATACATCGCAAAATATTATTATTAAGTTCCAGGCGAAGGACAGTAAAGTGGAAGCATCAACATTTTGTTTTGAAAATGTATAACGCGTTGACAATGTAACAATGGGACCTCTTAGGTTCGATACCGGGCTGAGTCAAATTATTGCAAAAGAGTTGGTTTCTTGAAACCAGTTCTAAAAAGTGAAGACGTTAATTTTACGACGTAGTTTACAGCAGTTCAAGAGTGGATTTATTAGAAATTACTGGCTAGCGTTTCTGGACTTTGAAGCCGCGTTCGGCTCTCCTCACCGAGGCCGTCTTCTCAACGCGCTTCGCGCCGATGGAGTACCAGGAAAGTTCGTTCGCTTGCTTGATGACATGAATCAACGAACAACTGCTGCAGTTCGAACACCAGCCGGATGTACAACACCGTTTGAAGTGGTAACTGGAGTAAGACAAGGGGCGGTGGCAGGACCCTTCCTGTTCAATTTCGCCATCGACGACGTTACGCGAAGAACAGTCGACCAGTGTCCTGTCATTCTAGCACTATCAGGACGCCCCTTGGCTGATCTCGAGTAGGCCGACGATGTTGTTATATTCGCGGAGAGCAGTACGAAACTTCAACACGTTGTCAACCTTGTATCGAAGCTGGCTGCAGCCTATGGACTACGTCTACGCCCTGAAAATGCAAGCAGATGTGGATCTCTTCGAGACCTCGAACGGGAATCAGAGTGGACGGACAACCAATAGAACTCGTCGATGAGTTCTGTTACCTGGGCTGTATGCTGAAGAACAACGGCAGCTACGAGAGAGATGTTCAGCAAAGATGCGCTAAGGCCACTTCTGCATTTAACTCCTTAACGAAATGTCTGTGGTCGACCCCATCACCAACGAAGTCAAGCTGCGAGTCTACCAATCCGCAATTCGCTCCATCATGATGTACCGATCGGAGACGTGGGCAGCACCATCAACGGTTATGGAGAGGCTTGACTGCACGGAACGAAAGCTGCTCAGGCAGCTACTTGACTACTTTTGGCCTAGGGTATGCCACAGTGAGAATCTTTACGCAGAAATTGATGTGGTATACCGACGGATGACACGTGGAAGACACCAACATCTTTCACCACCATCGAAAGTGGCTAAAGTAAATCGTCTTCGCTTCTTTGGTCATATATTAAGGAGACCAGCAGATCGCCTTGTCCAACGAGTTCTGAAGAGTTCGTCGGGTTCGAGCTGGAAGAAGCCACGTGGCCAAAAACGGAAGTTCTGGACTGAGGTGGTAAAAGAGGACCTGAGGACACTCGGCGTGGATAGGCAGTTCAGGCGAGACGTATGGTTTCGCAGAACATGGAATAGCGACGAATGGATTGATTCTGTGCAAGCTCTCGCAGAAGATCGAGAAGGTCGGGCAGAGCTGTGTTTAAGGACGGCACACCGTGTCGAAGATGCGGGTAATCGTGTCAGGCGATGACATCAGCTCGCCGATTAAGTCAAAACTGGTTACAAAAGCTCAGATTCAATTCACATTGTTAGGTCTGGGAGATCGCGAATAACAGTTCTGGCAGTTTTTCAAAGTAGAAGGTTTCTCCAAAAAATAGTCATTTCGTTGTTTTTCCCACTTTCTAGTCTTTTTGAAATTTTGATGGGACAGAATTTAAAATTTCCGATTTTTTTGGATTTCTCCCATCTAAATTTCAAAAATCAGACGATCACGAAAGGAACAATTTTACACATAGGAGTTCGAATGTTCTCTTGTCTTGAAACCTCTGCATATTCTGTCTATGTTTTGTGATAGTGTGTCTGCGAGGTTTTTAGATGGAACCATTTATCTGCCTGACGTTTCGGCTTTTTCGCCGTCTTTAGAGGCCTAAGTAGAGGATGACTGGAGCAATGCTACGATTATCCCGTCAAGTGCCAAACTACCGTGGGTCAGTGTTTCGATAATCGTTCAGGATAGTGAAAACAGGAACCCATCTACATTGCAAATAGCCTTACGTGTTGTTCCACCGGATGTGGCGTGGCTGGTAGCACGCACTTGTCACTCAGTGTACCGGTGAATGAGTATTGCTGCGTGTAGATCACCAGTGACGATATAGGTGATTTGATCTACACACAGAATATCAGGCGGTTATAGATCACAGAGCAGTACAAGTGGCAAGAACTCATTCGTTATCGACAAGCATTCATTCCTAGTATTCATTGAAGGGTTTTTTCTAAGAATCCAAAACGCCACCAACGTCTTCCTTGCCGATATTTCTGTTTCGTGAGCCAGTATAACGCATTTCACATCATAATCGTTTCCGTTGTAAGCGTCATCTCTGTGCCTTCCTTGTGGTGTTATCAAACTTTTTCGTCTTTTTCCTGCCATGTGTTCATTAATCCTCACTCCAGCATTCCTATCGGTCTCCCCAATGTAAGTTGCATTGCACATCAAGCACTAGCATATTTACCCCCATTTGTGCGCAGTCACCTGTTTTTCCGTAAGGACAAATAACTAATCTTTGACAGATGCAGTATCATACGTACATTCATTCATACGTACATACATACATACTGGTCCCACCACATCCTTCTGCCTCTTGGCAGTGGCGCATCTGTCTGACGCCAAAGAATCACTCCACCCACCCATTCTGCTACTATCCGGCGTGGGCGCACAATCTCGTGCACACTCGTTTCACCTTATCTTTCTCTATTCTGACGCTCGCGCACCACTTCTCCATTGCGAAACTCTCCTCGCTACCCTCTGACGCCAACATGCTCACTTGATATCGTGGGACCCGTCCTACCTTGATCTCACCACTTCTTGGCATTCATGAATCATGCTTCGTTCATAAAACACAATTTCTTAGCTTTTTGAGTTCTGCAAGAAAATGGCACTGCACTACTAGGAAACGTCAGAAGAAAATATTCAAAAAGAGAATTTTTGTGGTTTGCGATTACTTTAAAGAAGAAGTTCCAGTCTACATGGAGCAAGTTTACCACTAACTCTACAAAGCAGTGAAAATATTTATCCTATAGGTTACACAAATGCATCAAAAGTTTTTGTCTAGTGCATTCACAAATCAAAAACTAATTGATTCTATTTTTCTTGCCTAACTAAGAAAAAAACTAAGAAATTGTGATTTATTTTTCCCTTCTAGCCAATATCTTTTGTTACGGATTTTTCCCCAATTTTAACTGATGCTACACATTTAAGTATGAGAATTATTTCCCTAAACTTCGTTGGTGAGAAAAAATGTTATAATGCTCTAGAGTTTAACTTAAACACGGCAGAAAAAAGGATTCAATATAAATATTTGCTATGCGTAGAACTAGATTGAATCTTTGCTTCCTTTCTTTTTTGAATGTTTTAATCTTTTTCAGTATTTCCAGAAGGAGTTCTTTTCTATCGCTCGTAATTTTTTCCATGTGAACTATGTTAGCTACTTGATCAGTGTGTGTCTACTTCTTTTTTGTTATTAATGGCAAACTTTCCAATGCTTCCATTTTTTTCATGCTGTTGTGAAAAAAAAAATCGCAGTTCAAAAGTATAACAAACTTTCGTCTCTATTTCCTTCTTTGTGGTGTTAGAGGTGAGATCCTGAACATGTCTCCGCTCCAAAAAGTAGGGTTGGGTAGGACGGGTCCTACGACGTCAGCGGGGTGATGTCAAAAGACAGTGAGGCAGGTTTCATGATGCTGAAGTATAGCGGCAAAAACCAGGAGGATACAGTGGCACTAACTCCGCAACGTCAGACAGTGCGCGCCCGCTGGAAAATACCAAGATTGACGGGACAGGTTCTCCAGTTTAAGATAGATGCGCCTGTGACTCCATCGTTCAGTTTTCTGGCGCTCAAATTGGTGCAGCCGCGCCGGAAAACAGTAGGGTTGATTGGCACGCGTCCGGCAGCCCCATAGCGAATATTGGCTACCAGAAGGTAGCGGAAGTATTCTATGTCGTCATGTAGGTGCGCCAGTAAAGGAAGGTAGGGAGGGTCCCACGACGTCATAGTGCGTATCATAGTGCGTCACATCATAGTGCGCCAACAGCAGGGAACAGTGCAATGAAGTGAGACGGATTCCCTATGTAACAAATCACCGAAAAGTAGTCCTCCATATGTGAGCTTCTCTATACGTTACACTAAACATGCTTGCCAGATGATTTCATCGGAAATTGTATACAGTCATACAGACGACCGTTTTAACATAATAATAGCTAGTCACGTTATCTGACATAGAATCCCTATCTTTACATGATATATCCCTATATCTTGTCTTATCTTTCTATACTTATGGCGATGACTCTTACGTTATTTAGCACTTTCACAGCATTCTATTTTAAATGTCGAGGACGAAGACGAGAAAAACTTAGATGTGCTGGCGGTACAGAAGGTAGGGATACTGTGCTCTTAAATAACGGGTTTAATCTGTCGTGTGTGTATATGTACGTGTGCGGGGCGAAATTTTGGAGAACAGAGAATTTGAAACAAGAAAGAGATAGAAAATTTTTCCCCACAAATATTTGTTATACGCCTAATCCTCGTAATAGATTGAACCCTTGCCTTCGTTCTTTTTTGAATGTTTTTATCTTTTTCGGTCTTTTCACATACAGTTCTTTTCTATCGTTGGTGATCTATTCTATGAGGATCATGTTTGCTGTTTCGGTCCGTATGTGTTTTTGTCCCTTTTTGGTTAAGAATCACAAATTTTCCAGTAATTCCACTTCTCGTGTTGTTCTGGAAAGGAAACTTCATAGATTAAAGGTACAACAAACTTTCGTTTCTACTTCTTTTTACGATATGAATGAGACCCTGAACATGTTTTTGCCCCAAAATAGTGAGGTTGAGGTAGGACGGGTCCCATGATGTGAAATGAGCGTGTTGGCTTTAGAAGGTAGTGGGGCGAGTTTCACGATGTTGAAGTGATGCTACAGAAGGCAGGAAAATATGGTAAAACGGTTTTCCCAGAAATCTTTTTTAAAACTCTTGCTAACAAAACCGTTAAACTAGAGCAATACAAATTTTACGTTATCATGCTATATAATAACTTAATTGTATACTTAGATGTTCTGGCAACAAAGAAGGGAGGAATATCAAGCTCTAAAATAACGGCCTTACCCTGTCACGTGTGTATATGTATGTGTGCGGAGCGAAGTATGAGAGAACGGAGAGACGGATCGCACGCTGTTGAATTGGTGCACCGTTGCAAGAAAGCAATGAAAGGGGCTGAGACAGCTCCGACGGCGTAAAATTTGTGCTTCTGACGCCAGAATACGCTGGGAGCTGCACAGTTGGTGCGACGGCGCAAAAATTGGAATTAGTGCAATTACTGGGGCAGCAATACGGAGCAATATTTCCAAGCGGATTTGTCAAAATGTGAATGAAACTTTGTTAACAGCTTCGTAGCCGCGTTAACTGCATGTGTTGCGTTCCATGCCTATGTATTCGTCCGCATGTCTATTTTTTGTATGTTTGTCTCAGATTGGCAACAATTCCTCCAGAAATTGGAAACAGGCATGCAAACAGATGTTTAAATGGTAGCTAACAGATCACGTGATCTTACGTAAAATCTTAACTTTACCACTATGATGATACGATCATGTAATTTCATGTTAGCACATCATTCTATGTCAATTACTGGAGATTAGGATAAGAGTATCTGATACTTCAAATAATGGTTTCAAATTTTAGCGATACCGAATGAATGTATGTGTAAATTCAAGTCAGTATATTCTCAAAGTGATGCACTACCCCCATTAATAAGAAAACTGTTGAATCTCTCATCAGTGCCAGAATCTTCTCACAAACAGGGTTGAGAAAGCATTGCTAGAAAAACAACAATTCAGTTCAGTAGCAAAAATTCCCAGAAAGTGCTACTACTTTTAACTTCTATTGATTAAAGAAGGCGAACGAGGTGAGAACAACAAGGAGTCTGATGTCCGGCGTTTGCCAGACGTCTAAACTGGTTTAGAACAATTAGGATAATTTATGGACTAGTGTTCGAGGACAATTCATCAGCGAGGGTAGGAAATGGAAGGAGTCAAAAGTTATGTTCCTGATGTATTTTAAAAAAGAAATAAAGCGTAATATAGCGCCGCAAGAAGCTGCTCCCGTACCAGCGAGGAAGCTAGCTAGCGATTGAGATCGTGGCGGGACTCCCACTAACTCATATCTGCGGGCCAAAGATAGCAAGCAAGGGTCTCGCCTCCTTTGCAACCTTCTTCCTTATTGGACCACTTCGTAACCACCCGCATATACAGCCGCAGCAGGCATCCTGTCGTCTTAATCCAACCGTAGGCTACTATTTTAGGAAGAGCGAAAAAGAAAGCTTAAATGACTTTTGATAGAAGCATAGTCGTGTGCAAATCACAAGCAGTGAATGAACGACACCAGCAACAGAAAACACTGACATACTTCGTAAATGTGCGTCATTCGATCCAACTGAGTAATCGATAAAATGATGACTTCTATACGTCAACGGTTAATAAAACGCGTCCAAAGTTTATTAAAGCACCAGAAACTTTATTATTTATTATCCTTTATTTTTCTTTATTATCCTGTTTTGTCCAACATATATTGTTTGAGATTCTGAGAAGTATCTGAAAGACTGAATAACACTAGGATAGGGAAATTGAACCCTAATATTCTTGAAGCTTTCAACTAATTCGAGTATTAATTACAGAAATCTAAATTATACGACCGTTCACATCAATGTTGTTTAATTAATCGCATAAAACTGTAAATGCTGCCAGCTAATGCAACTGAGTTTGTTCGATGAAACGCTGCTTTCGCTATCTACGAGTATAAACAGCTAAACGGGAAAGTGCATCAAACAATTTCTTCCCTGTTTATATTTGCTCACATAAAGGAACTGCGGTGTATAAGAGGTTGCTGGAGACCTCAAATTCCAGTTAAATCTGAAATCAAACACAAGTCTAAGGATATCAGAAAGACGGAGATGAAATCTGTGGGATTATTTTGCAACAGTATCGTACTTGTAGGTAAGCTAATGTTGCCAATTGTAAAGTTTAATGTGTAAAATATTGTCGAAATACACTCTTTTGAAGTACAAAACAACATGGTCCAAAACATTCCATGACGTTAGGGAAGCATAGTCGGAAATCATATCAATTTTTGGTCCTGCGCATAGTGGTAACTATCGCATCACAGTGGCGAATTTGCTAAGCTTTATGGGATGTGCAGATAGAAAATTGAAGAACAGCACCTTTCTTCGATTTTAAGGTTTTTATCACTTCTGCTTATCCCCTGCGCTTTCAAGTGGAATTTTGGGGATAGCGCACCAGATTAGCTTCCATCAAGAACAGCAACAGCTGAAATTGCTGCTAGGCGCATAATCTACGTAGGAAGCCCAAAAATCTACCAGCACATTTCTCACGAACTAGAACAAAAATTTTAAAAACTTCTCCTGAGAAACAAGCGGTCATTAGTAGTTTTGTGAAAAAGAAAATCAGATTTTGTGAAATAACAAATTCAAAACGAAAAAAAATGAATCTCTGTGCGTAAAGGTTGTGCAAAAGGCCGTAAAAAGCTGAGTAAATAAAGCTAACAGAAGCTAGTTTTGGGAACTAGACCCCAGAAAAATCACCCTCAAAGTTTCAAAAATTAGTAGAGCACTGAAAATACGGTTGTGCCATTGAAGAATAGAATCTACTGCAGCATTGCTGCGGATGCACACCAACGCCAACCTTGAACGAGCGGACCAACTTTTGTCATCACTCCGAACAGTTTCCATTTTCGAATCTTTCAGAGCCAATGTAATGGTTAAGATGTATATTAATCCAAAAATTTTGAAGATGAAAGCATCGCACGCGTGTTCTGTTAAAAAAAGGTACAAAGAGTTATGTTCTGTGGCTTCTGATTAACTGCAATTCTTTAGCATCAACTATGCAGCTGAATTTTTATTTTTTCGTCTTTCTCTTCTGTTATCGAAATGCTCATAAATTAACTTCAAGAGATTCTGCATGCTCAACCACTGAAAATTCTAACTTGAAATTCTTCTTCGAGACAGACAGTTGATCAGTGATGAGAGAGTTATCAAGCAAGATGGCGAAAAAATTGATGTTACAGTATATATAAATTCAAAACCCAGCGGGTGCTCAATAAAGTTCTCTATTTTCCAGAGTTACTTTTTAGTAATTCTTCTCCTGTTCGAGCGAAATGCCACACCTTCGCTGCATTGTTTAACTATTCTTCAAGAACAACAAATTTCAAAGTGGCGCCCATCGGCCAACTACTTATTTGCAATGAGTAGTAGTGTATCAAGATTTATTTATTTTTACTTCCGAATGACTTGAATGCGTAAATCTATGCTCGACGTCATTTATGGCTGCTTAGTGCTATGTATTTGTTCAGAAAATTACTTTTTTATTGCATTTTTTTAAGCTTTGCTCAATAATTTCATCAGGCGACGTCTTTGTAGAAACATTTCTGGCTTAGCTAAGCTTAACGAAAAATACTTAAACAATTTACTGTGGACAATATTCCAAATTGATTTAAATCTTTCTCCGACACAATGGACAACAAAACTTGAAAGGTCTTACTACATTCATAGAAAGTTCAAAAAAAAAAAGAGGTGCAACACAACTGCTTTGTTAGTTTCCTCGAATACACAAGACGTGACAACAGGATTTACACAGGATTCGGCACTGTGATAGAGGATAAAATACATCACAGCACTTGTGTTTGTATATACACACATGCAGCAACTTGTACTGGAAGAGTAATGTAGCTCTATTACTATTACTTGGTAAATTATATCCTCTAGTTCGTATTTACCCGACATATTGATGTTTTCAAGTCCAACGTGCGACCTGCTCAAGAATTGTACTTCCAGCAATATTGAAGACGCATCCATCTAATGCAACTGAGCGTGAGTGTCAACACATTGATTTTCGTCTCATTTTTCCTAAGCCAATCCAGCATAGAACGCGTTTGCGTTGCCCTTTTAGAAATCTCAGGTTTTTGCAGAACAATGAGATCAATTTCTTCTGATTTTTTTTGTACTGATTGATACTCGTTTACATGATAGCCTATAAAGTTTTGCTCATTACATTTTAGGATTGAAATTAGAAACTTGGCTTAGGTACAAACTTTGCAAATGAACAGAGTTCAATGATAATCAGAAAGAGCAAGAGATTGTGCGTGTTACTGGGAAGGAACTGAAGTACTGGAGCCTTCTTAAGCGCTAGGGCATCGATTTGCTTCCCAGTATTATGGGTATACTCCGTATTCATGCAACTTTCCAAGCAAAGCAGACTACGACAATCCTAATCTTGTAATCTCATGATACTCGACTACCTTTTTTTGCGCCAACTGTTGCTATATTTTGCTACACTATCTACTGCAACTTCGTACGAAAAAGAGTCTAAACTAAACGTAAAGGAATTCCTTGTGGAGAACAGTGGCAGCTGCAGTTTCCTACTTTTGGATTACCCAGAAGTGTAGTTTTTGACTACCCCGGGGTAAACTGACCACTAAAATAGTAGCAAATAAACACTCAACATTTTCGTAAAACGCAGCACCAGTAACACATTAATACTGTGAGGAACATCCTTGATAGAAATTAAGATGGTGAGAAGGGGTTGTGTGAGTTCCATGAAAGAAAAGGAGAGATCTTTGTCTTAATAAGGGTGTCAGAACATGTAGTGTCCGTGCTCGACTGACCTTCAATTTTGGCATGTGAATTCGTAGTTGATTTAAATCGATTTGCTTGAGCTGTAGCCAAGACTGGAATTGTAACTCTTTTATTAACCAGATAAAACGACTTTCGGCGTTATCGTCTTCGTCAGAGTCGTGAAAATCAGAGCCATTAGTGTTTCTTCCTATCAAACGCCTCATCACCCTACAAAGAGCATTCAAACGATAGACAAACTCAAACTGCTAATCTAGCAAATGGTAAACACTAGCTGATGTGTTGCTCCTTGAGTTTGCCGAAAAAAGAAAAAGCCGCTCACAATATATATATATATATATATACATGTATATATATACTTATTGACTAGCGCGTCATTACATGCTATATAATAATGCTATAAGTTCGTGTGTGTGTGTTTTTGTTTGTTTGTTCGTTTGTTTGTTTGTTTCTTTGTCTGTGTGTCACGAAAATACTCCATAATGATGCAAAACTCTTCGCCGGTGAGGTGCCGAACCATCAGTATGCACCTGATGGGCGGTGGCGATGGCACTCTACCTTTTTACCATTGTGCAAAGCTATACAACCATGTATGTTGGCTTTGATAAGGCAGGTTGGTTTCTCTCATATGTTAGTGAGCGTAAATAAACTTTTATGTGTACTGTACATGAGTGCTTATTTCTAAATTTGCAAAACAGTGAAAGTGATTAATTCATCGATTATAGAGACAGGTTGAAAGTTTTCTTTTAAAATTTATTAACTAAACTATCGTTAACTAAACATTTTTGAGTTACTGACTAAGTCCGCACAACCGCAGTTTTTTTTTTTAAAGAAAAGTGAATGAGTGTACGGAAGTGATCGAGTAATCAGTAAGCTGCCTACTTAGACGTTATATGACACTTCCAGAACAGCACCTGGTTCGGCAATGCTATAACACACAAGAGAAACAAAGAAATGTGGAAAAAGCGCAATAGATTGAAATATTTATTCCTGCATTTCCATCATATGACTCTGGTTTCAAAGAAATGGATTCCAAAGGAAATGAGTTTCCAAAGAAATATAACAATGTTAGAGAACTCCATTTAAACATGGCAAGAAAAGAAGAAACTAATGCGAAAGTTTTTTAAATGGTTGATCTTAGCATTACTTGAACAGAAATGTCTAGAACTCATCGCATTCATAATGTCAACTATGGATAAATGAGGAATGACATACTTAGTTGTGGGCAACGCTCACTATTCTTCCATTAGAACGCTTTTATCTTTTTTTACGCACTGCAAAGAGTTCGTTTTTTGTTTGCTAATTTTCCCTATCATTTATGTCTACTACTCCGTTCGATGTGCATTCTTTCGGTTCAATATCACAAAGCTACGACTCCATTCATTTTTTTTACCATTTTAAAACTGCTCAGATTATTGCACGTGTAGATACCTTCGCATTCTTCTTTTGGTCTGTTAAATTGAGTTTCTGAGCATTATCACATAATAATGTAATCAACATGTTATATAATAACGCCCTTAGTCCGTGTATGTGTTGTGTGTTGTGTGTGTGTGTGTGTTGTGTGTGTTGTATGTGTGTGTTGTATGTTGTGTGTGTGTGTGTGTCTGTGTATGTGTGTGTGTCTCAGAAATTCCAAAAAGAGAGGGAGACAGACACCATGGCGTCGGTTTGATGCGCTGGAGCCCCAAAGCGGTAAAATTGGGTGAGACGGGTCCTACAGCGTCGAATTCGTGCCCCGCAGCCAGAAAGCTGTAAAATGTTGTGGAACGGGTCCCACGGGGTCGGAATGGTGCGCCGCCGTCAGGAAGCTATGAAGCGGGGAGAAACGGGTCCCGTTGCGTGCGCGGGAGCCCCAATGCGGTAGAATGGGTTTCTATGGTTCCTTCGCATATTTATTTCCCAGCATGTCTCCTTGATGCTGCTAACATCTTTTCTTCGAGAAAAGGAAACACACCTGCGAACGGCTGCTTAAACAAAATACATAGCCAACAGTTTACCCGATCTGACTTAAAACGTTATTTTTGTCACTACGATAGTGATATTCACGTCATTTCATGTTAGCACATCATTCTTTGCTAATAGTTGAGAACGGAAACTCAAATTTTGAATACATAATGTTTCCAAGTTGTGGTTATGTGAGAGAAACATAGATGTAAAATCAAGTTTGATTGTTCGTCAAATTTAGAACTGACGCATTTAGGGAAAAACCATAAAATCTTTCATCTATGCTTAAATTTTCGGAAAAAAAACTGAAGAAAGCGTCAATAGAAAAAGCAGTTCTAATTTTACAAAAAAATATCGTTACTGTTATTTCTTACTGATCGTGAAGGCAAGGAAAGCGAACAAAAAAAAATAGCCTGAAGTCCAGCCTCAGCCGGATGTTCAGGCTTATATATATATATATATATATATATATATATGTGTATATATATATATGTATATATGTATATATATATGTATATATGTATATATATATATATATATATATATATATATATATATATATATATATATGAGGTCGCGTATACGAGTCTGATTGCTACCTACATGTGGTGGCCCTGCTTTAACTAAACTCCATCAGGTGTTCGAGTGTACGCATTGGGGACGTACGAGCTATATAACCTGCACTGTTATATGGCGAAAGCTTCCCATACATTGCAAAAAGGTCGCCCAGCACACCGCCAAAGCCCATAACCTGAAAGGTCAACTGCATGAAAGGAGCATGGAATCTATGGCAACAAACATTCGTCAAGCTGAACTGCCGAACACTATCGAGTGAACTTCAACGAGCCGCTCTATCCAGACTTCTGCGATATCTCTGTGTGCCTTTTGCTGCACTGCAGGAAACATGCATGAAAGATCGGCCCATCATCAGCATCCAAAATTACACCATATACTGTGGCGATGCTGATGAGAACAAAGAAGGTGGCTGCTCGATAGCTGTGAGGAAAGATTTCAAGAACCTGGTGGAGGGATTTGGCTCAACGTCGTCCAGATGCGCCTTTCTACGGGATCGCAGAGGACGTAAGCTCTGGATCGTAACTGCTCAGGTACCTACGGAAACCGCTGAGGAGCAGTAAGGTAAAATTGTATTATCTAACGGAGAGCACGTCGGTCAACGGTGACTGTTTGGTCGACTTGTGCGAACAGAGGGATCTCATCATCGCTTCTACGTTTAAGAGGAATCATCGACGCCATCAGCTCACATGGCAGCGATCAACCCTTTCAACGCCCGAAGAGCAGCGCAAGCGGAAAATGAGGACTCTTAAGCTTCAGCTCGACTATGTTCTGGCGAAGAACATTCCTCAGTCAGACATCCGAAAATCTAGAGCTGTTCGGGACGTCGCGTTCGACTCTGACCACCGTCCAGTTCTCCTCAGCTTCAAGATACGGTTCCACAAGAGAAACCGAGGAGTTCCTCTTCAACCGAATGAATGCAGAACAAAATTCCGCCAACGTGTGTCTATTCATGTTGGAGAACGGACCACGAAGAAGCTTAGCGATGCGGATTCCTTCACAAAGTGCATCCAGGACGCTGCAAGGAAAACGCTCCCGATTCTATTGCCACGGAAGAAGTTTGCCTTTGCATCATCAAACAAAATCTACGTACAATTCTGTATGTGTCGCGCGCAGTGCTGGTGACTTCAACCAGGAAAAGCGTCTTAGAAGGAAGCTGCGTCGTCAACTGTAACAAGACCGCGATAACGAGTGGACGTCAAGAGCGATGGAGTTTGAGAAGGCGTGGGAGGACAGGAACCCGCGGAAAGCCTATGCTCTACTAAAACAGTATAGCGGCAAAATGAAAAGATGTTCTCCTATCCTCAACACTGCCAATGGAGTAGCTGTCGGTGAAGCACCCCTTCCAATTTGGAGAGAACACTTCAAGCTTTTGTTGAACCGGCTAGCACCGCCAGCTCCTGAACTTGAACACGTTCATATACCGACGTATGCGGTTAACGAGGAGCCCGGGATTGGCGCAGAAATGCTAAAATATCTTCCTCCGTATCATCCGTTCAATATGGATAGACGAAAGGATACCTGATTCGTGGAGGCACGCTATCATAATTCCACTCCACAGGAAGTTATCCATCACGGAACCAGGGATTATCGAGGAATCTCTTTGCTGCGTGTTATGTACAAGGTATTGGAGCGCATTATCCTGGACCGGCTCATTAAAAATCGCGAAGAAACAACGCGCGACGAGCATCCTGGCTTTCGTCCTGGCCGATCTACGATTGACCAGGTGTTCATCGTCTGGAGTGTGATCGAAATCTGGCAGCGGTATTCGGAGCCAATGCAACTAGCGTTTCTGGACTTTGAAGTCGCGTTCGACTCTCCTCACCGAGGCCGACTTCTCAACGCGCTTCGCGCCGATGGAGTACCAGGAAAGTTCGTTCGCTTGCTTGATGACACGAATCAACGAACAACTGCTGCAGTTCGAACACCAGCCGAATGTACAACACCGTTTGAAGTGGCAGCTGGAGTAAGACAAGGGGCAGTGGATGGACCCTTTCTGTCCAATTTCGCCATCGACGAATAATGCGAAGAACATGTCTCCCCTATATCATTCTAGCACCATCAGGACGCTCCTTGACTGATCTCGAGTATGCTGACGATGTTGTTATATTCGCTGAATGCAGTACGAAACTTCAAAATGTTGTCGACCTTGTATCGAAGCTGGCTACAGCCTATGGACTACGCCTACGCCCTAATAAATGCAAGCAGATGTGGATCTCTTAGAAACCTCGAACGGGAATCAGGGTGGACCGACAACCAGTCGATGAGTTTTGTTACCTGGGCTGTATGCTGAAGAACAACGGCAGCTACGAGAAAGGTATTCAGCAAAGATGCGCTAAGGCCACTTCTGGATTAATTCCTTAACGAAAAGCCTGTGGTCGACGGCCATTACCAACGAAGTCAAGTTGCGAGTCTACCTATCCGCAATTCGCCCCATCATGATGCGCGGATCGGAGACTTGGGCAGCACCATCAACGGTTATGGAGAGGCTTGGCTGCACGGAACGAAAGCCGCTTAGACGGCTACTTGGCTACTTTTGGCCTAGGGTACGCCACAAGATCTTTACGCAGAAATTGATGGGTATACCGGCGTATGACACGTGGAAGACACCAACATCTTGCACCACCATCGGAAGTGGCTAAAGTAAATCGTCTTGCTTCTTTGGTCATATATTAAGGAGACTAGCAGATCGCCTTGTTCAACGAGTTCTGAGGAGTTTGTCGGGTTCGAGCTGGAAGAAGCCATCTGGCCGAAAACGGAAGCTCTGGACTGAGGTGGTGAACGAGGACTTGAGGACACTCGGCGTGGATATAGATAATATATGTTATATATATATATATATATATATATATATATATATATATATATATATATATATGACTTGACTTAATCGGCGGGCTGACATCATGGCCTGACGCGGTTACCCGCATCTTCGCCAAGGTGTGCCGTCCTTGAACACAGCTCTGCCCAACCTTCTCGATCTTCTGCGAGAATCAACCCATTCGTCGCTATTCCATATTCTGCGAAACCTTACGTCTCGCCTGGTGGTGAAAGATGTTGGTGTCTTCCACGTGTCATCCGTCGGTATACCACATCAATTTCTGCGTAAAGATTCTCACTGTGGCATACCCTAGGCCAAAAGTAGCCAAGTAGCCGCCTGAGCAGGTTTCGTTCCGTGCAATCAAGTCTCTTCATCACCGCAGATGGTGCTGCCCAAGTCTCCGATCTGCACATCATGATGGGGCGATATATATATATATATATATATATATATATATATATATATATATATATATATATATATATATATGAAGTTTCTCAATTCCCTTCCTAAATGCCTCCATAACACATCAAGAGAATATTCAAACTCAATTTTATCTATATCGTTTTGATGTCTCAACATTTTAGAAGTATACGAGGTAGTTTTTCTCATTTTTTCAAAAATCAGCAGGAAATGATGTGCTAACCTGAAATGACGTGAACATCATCATCGCGTTGCTAAGTCTCCTCTTCATATCACGTAACTTGTTAGGTACTATTTAAGCAGCCGTTTGAATGCACGTTTCTAATTTCTAAAGAAGGGATGCTACCAATATGGTGAGGCAAACGCACACGGCAATGTACGTGTGGTGGAGTACTTAGAAGTGAAATTCAACGTATGTTTTCACAGTTTTCACGCCGATGAAATGGTTAAGGACGTCTTAATTTCGTTTTGAGAAATCCACTCGCTGTTATTATGCATATTGCTGCACTGCGCCGTACCATTCCGACGTTGTGAGACCCATCTCACCCTATTTCGTCGCTTTTCAGTGCCGAAGCGCCATTTCGACGTCATGAACTCACGTCAGATATCTGGAATTTCTTAACATACATGTGACAGAATAAACACGGTATTATATTACATTATAATCCTGCCTTCTAGGAAGCCTCATCATTGCTTCTGACTCACGAGCCGTTCTTCTCTGTAGTTATTCTATTGTTTTCAAATGTAGTAATCAATGCGTAACACAGCCGTAGCGTGTTTTTAAGTAGTAGTTTGTGATAAAAATTGAAAAGATGCAGAATTTTTTGGAATCGACACCATTCAACAGATCTCCTCCTGAACAAACATATTCACTTGATATTTGAAGAAACTTCCAATGACTCGCAAAAAAAAAACGCTTTCTGTAAAAATACATGGAACGTTTTGTATCTCTCCAGGTTCAAAACTGACCGCAGCTGAGACATATTATAGAAAAATCAGAACAAATCGTAGTACAAAGATTGTTTTCTATTGTATGGTGCCGACAGATGGCAAACTTAATTTGTTAGCGATTTACGAACTGCCAAAAATCAGAGTAAGAAATACCGAAGTTGTAACTTTAGCTGCAAAAAACAGAAACGCCTGGGGAGTTGGAAAATTTAGAGATATGGTCATCCTACAACAAGTAATTTTCTTGCAGATTTTGTAAGAAAGTAATTTTTAAGCTGGTAATGTCAGTCGTTCCTGGAGCTGAAACATGTCACTTTAGTCAAACTAACAAATTTTTCATAGTCGTGGAATTATAGTTGTGAGAGATATCTAACTGTTCGCAATATTATGTAGATTACGAATATGTAACCATCATTTCACTATTCGAAGAAATTGTTCACGTCAAAAATCATACATCCTTGGGGGGTAATTATCTCGGACTCAGCCTTGCTAATGTGTAATGAAGGTGATTTTTTCGAAAACTGTTTCCCTGATAAGTCTTTAAAGCTATAATTACATTCGTTCGGTAGAGTTCACGCTAACGAATCTATTGATGTACAGATCTTATAATAAGGATAAAACTGAGGCTAGTTATAAAAAAAGACGGAAAAGACGCGAGTCCGCGTCTTTTCCTTCTTCTACTGTAGAAGCACTCCTACCATATCGGGCAATAATGGTGGACCCTGATAAAGGACATCGTTGAGGCACTGTGAATCCTTGTAGTGCGTTGAAGCGTCGAAGACGATTCTCATTTTCGTTGTCTCTTTCAGTGCCGTGATGACCGCCTGGTGCGGCAAGGAGTGAACTATCGACCCCTCAATGGGGTCATCAGGAGATACCTTTTTGATAATTCCCTTTTCGAGCTGCTCTTAAAAAATGTTGTCATATTGCTTCAGAGTCGCTTGATTGTGCGCGTATACTTCAAGAACTTTCTCCAGACGTTTTATTGTTAGTAACTTATTATCTGGCAGAGTAGGATGTATCTCCTTCCAGGGTAATCTAACATAGTATCCACCTTCTCTTTTTTGAATAGTGTTCTTGAAATTTTTGAGAACGCGATCGCTGATTATTTGAAGATCGTTGTGCCGCAATCCTGTGCCTTCTTCAGTTCCTGATGATTCCAAAGACCAGTAACGATCCCACATTTCCTTTTAGGAGCTGGACTCTTGGATTGTGAGAACCGACGTCATTCTGCTAACTTTCCTGTTTTGCTGTCCGTTGGTGATGTATCAGAATTTCGTTGGTATCAGCGTAAGTCCCGCAAGATGAATAAGCAGACTTATTGGCATCATGAAATTCCACAAATAATCGCAACCTAGTAATATTTGCGGTTGCAAAACTTTTTGCTTCATCGGTGGTGATAACGCAATTTCTTGTTTTTTTTTTAATAAAATCAAGATCTGTTTGATCCAGACCCGCTTGTTCAATAGTGCCAGTTATGAGGTTATTGCTGTGTACGCGCACATTGTGTTTTATCCCTTCTAGGTCGCACAAGTGTAGTGTTGTCACATTCCTTCGGTGTGAGAATTGCTGATCTAAAGATATTTATTAATCTTCTGCCCACTACGGGGAGTCCGAGTTCTTGGGTAAGATACTCGTCAATAAAGGAGAGTTCTGAGCCCGTATCGAGTAATACAGTGACTTGTCTCATCCACTCTTTGATATATAATACTCGTGCTGAACCAGCTAGTAGGATGACTCTCTTGGATCCTCTGTTGATATTGTGTGATCTATTATTCGTGTGTAGTACCACGGTGTCCTTACATGGTAGATCACCCTGTTCAAAGGTCTCTGATGTGGTGACCTCATCAGATGGAACTTCTGATTCTTTTGCTTCCGTCGCAATGACGTGCTGTACTGAGAAACTCTGTGGTCGTTTCGCAGACCTTTCTGTGGTTTTGACCGGTGGCTTCCCTGATGTGAGCCTTCTCATTTTCTGTTCTTTATCTAGCAAAAAAACCGTTGAACTTTGAACCGCACTTCTTCGCTCTTCCAAGAAGTTGGGCCTTTAGTGCATAATACTGTGTGGTGTCTACCTTCACAGCTGCGGCAGTTGTCGCAGGAACCGATGAGGCTCTATGAGCTGGTGAACCGCACTTAAGGCACCTATTCGATTCTACGAGAAAATTTTCGAAATTCTGAAGTTCTGTAAGATTTTGGTCATGCCATGCACGTTAGCTTGAAAAACGGCCCAGAAATTGTCCCATTCCCACCTCTTCCCAGTGAAAATTTGGATTGGTATTTGTGGGAGTACACTCACCAAAAGAGGCGTCATTATTGACGCAGTAGTGCGTCTTCGCTCAGCTCCGCTCTCTATGCTATTATTAGCGCTGACGTGCGCTATATGTTGAAGTTTCGATTTGTGCGCATGGAGTTTCATAATGGCGTCCTGTGCAGTTTCCATATACTTGTAGAACTGCTCATCATCCTCTTCGGAATGTTCTTCGAGGTCACCATAAGCTTTAGCGAGCTTAGCAATGATAACTCCAGAAGGTTTACGTGATCGTCACTAGTCTTGAGTGTTAGGTGAACGTGATATATGCGTTCCTGCTTCGCTGACTCATCGTCGGGCGGAGTGCTAACTAATGTGGCATTATCGCGCAACCAGTCCAGAATAGTTTGACAACGCTCAGCTGAGAGTCCTTTAAATACTGGGACTGTAGACGTCATAGTGCACGAAAATTAATGCAAGTGCTGACGATAGTACCCAATCGATGAAATCACAGAAATCAACCTTTGCGCACAGTCACAAATATGCATGCAGTATAAGCGTCGTACCTGTACTGTGTGGCGACTCTGTGTTTTTCGTGGATCCAATGCACCAGTAATTTGATTTTGGTCGATGCCGTAAAATAAAAGTACTCGCTTGTACTCATTCAAACTTGTGTAATTAAACCTTTATAGTACAAAATAATAACATACGAAATTAACATAGTAGCGAATAACATACGAAATTAACATAATGGCGACAACAACTGAATGCTACATTCCCAATCCTATCTTATAGTGCTAGATTGTACGGATAAAATGAGAAAACGCGAGAAAAAGAGCATAGTGAGAGAGGGACAGTGATGAGTAGCAAGAGCAATGATAGACTGTCTTGTGGAATTACGCGCAGCTTATATACCGGATCCTGATAGCAAAGGAATTCACAGATGCTTCGCAGAATTGTGCAAAACATACAGGAATTCCACAGATGTCATGCAGAGTTGTGCAAAGTATACAGCCTTAAGTCGGAATACATTCCACAGAAGCACGTTGAACGCTAAAAACACTGAACAGAGTTCAGTATACATGACGTCTGAGAGTTTCAGTTGAATACGCAAAAAAAGAATTAAATGTGAAAGCTTGTTATGGTTTAATCAAATTTATTTCTGTTTCTTTTATTTATTTAATTGTAAGTTTAATTAATTAGATTAGATCCTTGCCTTCTTTCTTCTTTTAATGTTTTCATCTTTATTAACATTTGCACGATAAGTTGCTTTGCTTCGTTGATGATTTTTTCTATGTGGATTATGTTTTTTACTTTGTTCCATGTGTTCTTTTTCTTGTAAAGAATTGCAGAGTTTCCAATGCTTTGGTTTCTTCATGGTATCATGAAAAAGAACTACGTAGACCAAAGATAAAACAAACTTCCGCTTTCACTATTTAACGATTTTAAGGTGAAATCCTGAACATAATCACACGACATAGTGAGATCGGGGTAGGATGGGTCTCACGTCACATGAGCGGGTTGGCATCAGTAGGCAAAGAAGCGAGCTTTTCGATGTTGAAGTGGTGCGCCGATGCAAGAGCGTAGAAAGATAGGGTGGCATGAGTCTCACAACGACAGAGTGCCATCGTGTGCCTACGCTGGAAAATACTACGATGGGTGGGACGGATCTGTCAGCGTCAGATAGATGAACCAGTGCCAGAATGTGATGTGCTGATACTGGTTCCACTCCATCTTTCTGGGGCTAAGATTGATGCTCCTGCTACAGAAAGCAGTAGAATTCGGTGGCACGTGTCTAACATCCAAAATTAGGCATGTTGGCACTAAAGGGCAGCGAAAAGTATCCCTCGGAGTCATTTAGTTGCGTCGGCTCCAGAAAATAGAAAGGGTAAGACGGGTCCTATTATGTCATAGTGCACCAACGCCAGAAAACAGTAAAATAAAGTGAGACGAGTTGCATGTTTGGGCAACCACCAAAATGTACTTCTCCGTATGTCCACTCCTCTATACGTTAAGCTCATCTTGTTTGCCGGATCATTTCTTCGGAATCGCTCGCATGATAACGGTTGGGGACGAAGACCAAAAAAGCTTAGAAGTTATAGCGGTCTAGAATGAAGGAATGTCGTGTTTTAAAATAAAAGGTTTTGTCTGTCGCGTGTATATATGCATGTTTGTGGAGCGAAATATCAGAGAACGGAGAGACGGGTACCACGACGTTGAATTGGCGCACCGCTGCAAGAAAGCAATGAAAGGAGGTGAGACAGGTCCGATGGCATGAAATTTGTGCACTGACGCCAGTAAACGCTATGAGCTACATATTTGGTGTGACGACTCAAAATTTGGAATAAGCGCAACTATTAGTGCACTAGCATCCGGCAATAATTCCAAGCAGATTTGTCAGGAAGTGAATGGAATGTTACGAACAGTTTTATAGCCGTTATAACTGCATGTGTTGCGTGTCGTCCCTTTCTAATCCTTCGCATGTTTCAAGCATGTTTGCCTCAGATTCATAACATCCTTCAGAAGTTGGAAGCAAGCGTGAAACAGAGCATGCATGCAAAGTGGCTAAGTAGCTAACAGATCACGTGACCTGACTTAGAAACGTTTCATCGTTTAATTTTTTCGCCATGATGATGACCTTCACGTAATTTCATTCACTATGATGATGACCTTTACATATTATCACGTTTGCACATCATTCCATGTCAATTGCTGTTCTGCAGCAAAAATTTACAGAAAGTGTCATTACTTCCAATTTTTATTGATTAGAGAAGGCAAGCGAAGTGAGCACCAAAAGAAGTTGAAGTCTGGCGTTAGCCGGACGTGCAGACTTGTAGGTGCTTGCAAATGGATTGCAAAATTCAAAAACGATGGGTTCGAACCCAGCGATTATTGGCGAGACAGATTAGTTAAAAGATGGAGGGAGTTCGAAAATGGAAAACTCTCCATTGATTAGTTGGTTGTCGTAAGAAGTAGCCGTTGGTGAGTGGAGATTTGGTAAGAACTATGAATGAATGGCCGATGATTCGACTTCGTTCTAAATACACGTTCTGCACACGAGTCCATAAAGCTATAAAGCTCAAGCGATTCCGAATTGAAATGGAAGGCATTGCCGCATCGCAGGGTAGCAGGGAGATTGTATAATGCCAAACAGGTTATCGCTTCTTTATAGCAGCAATAATATTCATTAAAAACTTTCAATGGTAAACTCCACGAAATCCACGAAACAATCTTTTCCATATTCATATACAATCCATAAACAGAAAAATACAGGAAAGGGAACTTGAATAAACCACTCCCTCGACTTTCTCTCCTTGTTGTCGTTTAGTCTTTACCATAAAAATGATTCTAACATCTATTCTTGCAGTCGTGGAAATGTCGTGTGATGGGGAACACATATTGTCCATGTGGTCGAAATGGCCTGACACCTATTATGAATCATTCCGAGCATTAAAAAAACTTGAAAATTACAACAATCGCGTTCTTAGGAACTGCATTTGATTATTTATTTTCTTCTTGAACAATTTCCATGAAGAACGAATTATACTGGATTGAGAAACTCATTCTTATTCTTTTCCACACGACCACTTCGACATTTCTCGATGTGTTCTATGTACATCAGGCACCTGAACAGGTCAATAACGGTTGTTTGCACTTACCAGAATGCAGTCAAAAAGTCAAAAAGCATGCCTGTAATGTAGGACCGGACCGCTCGCTTTGAACCCGTTGCAAGGTAGGAGCGACAACAGAATGTTCAACCGATGTGGGTTCAATTACTAAATGTTACTACGTTTAGCAAGTCTTCTTTCAAAAATTGGAGATAAATTTCATAGTGATTTTGCGATGATAATGAGACAACAATTTTTGCTAACAGCTACAGGTAGCATTGTTGATCGCATTTATCGCAAGTTTCGGATGTTGTAATTCCATTTGGAATATAGTGAGGAACAGAGGCGCAAACATCGTTCTTATCACAAGCCTCAAGTCTGCTTTCAGTTCTCCAACGACATCCTTAAAGTATGATATTTCCTACGTGTTTTAGGCGAATTTCGTCCCAGCTTTCAAAATCCCCTTTTATTTTTCTTTGGTAGAGAGGAAAGGAAGCGGTGGCCCTGGCCGTCGGGCAGCTATGGTGGCGAGACTTCGTCTCGGCAGATTCAACCATGCCACAAAGGTGTCCGGCTAGTAGCCCGGTCCTTGGGCCAAGGCTACAGGCTAGCTAAGTGAGGAGGTAGTACGACGATTCCGGTGCCAGGCTGCTAGCTTGCTAGTGCGACAAACCGACCAAGGACAACATCCCCGTCGCGTCATACTGCTAATGTCTACTATGTGTTCTTCAGAAGCTAGGGCGTACCCCAGAAGCGACGCGCATTGTCCTCGCCCGGGCAAATATGCGAGGGCTACTGGCTAGAGGACGAAGCCGGCCAAAGAAGTTAGTCCGCCATCGCCAGCAACATCCAGTGCGCTTGGCAACACTTAACGTTGGGACGCTTACTGGAAGAAGTCGTGAACTGGCAGACAGTCTCAGAAAACGCCGTGTTGACATATGTTGTGTACAGGAGACTCGCTGGAAAGGCTCCAAAGCAAGGGAATTAGGCGATGGCTACAAGCTGATCTACCACGGCACATCAAATCGCAATGGCGTTGGTATCATATTGAACGAGTCGTTTAGAAATAGCGTCGCAGCGGTGGATCGACTATCGGATCGCTTGATGGCTGTAAAAGTAGATACAGGAGAAGTGGAATTGCGAGTCGTCTCTGCTTATGCGCCACAGGCGGACTGGAGTGAAGAAGAGAAGGCAAGCTTTTGGGAGGATCTGGAGCAGTACGTCCAATCCCTGGAAAGCGAAGAAGTACTTTTAGTCGGAGGAGACTTCAACGGACATGTCGGTTCCCGGAAAGACGGATTCGAGAGTTGTCATGGTGGATACGGCTATGGAGCTCGTAAAGACGGGTTGCGAATGCTGGAGTATGCTGTTGCAAGTGACTTGATCATTGCTAAAACGCAGTATCGGAAAAGAAAATCGCATTTGATCACGTACACCAGCGGCGGTCGTGAAACACAAATAGATTTCTGGATGTTACGCCGACGAGATCGCCGACTTCTGCAGGATTCAAAAGTCATCCCTACAGATCATGTCGCTGCCCAACACCATCTGCTCGTTATGGACTTGAAAATCTCCCGTCCAAGGAAGAGACATCCAAGGACTGAAACACAGCGCATCAAATGGTGGAATCTGAAGGATCGAAAGGAGGTATTTTTCGCGTCCGTGGCTCCATCTACACTTCCCCACCCTACTCGTAGTGTGGAGGAAATGTGGTTGTCTACTTCCAGCGTTATACGCTTGACCGCGGAAAACACTCTGGGAAAGACAACTCTAGGTAAGCCAAAGGTACAAAAGGCTACGTGGTTTTGGAACGAGGAAGTTCAGGCGGCAATTCGTGAGAAGAAGTCCAAGTATAAGCTCTGGTGGAGGACGCGTCAGCCTGAAGATCGGGGTGCTTACCTAGCGGCGAAAAGGGAGGCTAAGAAGGCAGTCTCCAAGGCGAAGTCAGACCGCTACAAGGCTGTGTACGACATGCTTGATACCAGAGGAGGGCGAGCGGGAGGCGCGCGTCATCGCTCAACGTTGGATATGGAGCACACAAAGATCGTTAAGGGAGCTGATGGAGTCGTTCTGCGCCGCTCTAGTCAGATCCTGGAGAGGTGGCGAGACTACTACAATCACTTGTGTAACGAAGAGTTCTGTCGTCCTCCCATCCCAACTGTTCCCAGCGTCGAGGGTCCTGTTCTACCAATTACTGCCGTCGAAGTCAGTGCTGCCCTCGCAAAAATGAAGTCGAACAAGGCAACCGGTCCTGATGACATACCTGTTGATATCTGGAAACTGCTAGGAGATCGAGGGTCCATGTGGCTCGCAACTCTATTTAACAAGATCGTTGCAGAAGGACGGACTCCAGACGTTTGGCAAACTTCCGTGACCGTGCCTGTCTGGAAAGGAAAAGGAGACATTGCTGACTGCACCTCGTACAGGCCTATACGACTGCTCTGCCATACGATGAAGATTTTTGAGCGTGTCCTGGAAGCTCGTCTGAGCAAAATTGTTAGCGTTTCACTCAACCAGTGCGGTTTTGTGAAGGACTGCAGCACTATAGATGCTATCCATGCTGTCCGAATCCTCCTGGAGAAACATCGAGAGAAGAACCGCAGTGTGCATCTTGCTTTTCTCGATCTCGAGAAAGCTTTCGACCGTGTCCCACATGAGCTGTTATGGTTGTCCATGAGGTCGCATAGAGTACCAGAAGAATATGTGAGGTGGACGAAGCTGCTTTATGCGAAGCCTACCAGCGTTGTACGATGTGCTGTTGGAACAAGCAGGCCATTCCCTGTACGAGTAGGGGTTCATCAGGGTTCATCCCTCTCACCTCTGCTGTTCATACTGTGCATGGACACGATAACGAAGGAAATCCAGAAGCAGCATCCGTGGACTCTACTCTTTGCCGACGATGTCATGCTCGCGTCGGAGTCTCGAGATGATCTTCAGAAACAAGTGCAGTCTTGGAAGGATCAGCTGCAGCAATATGGATTGCGCCTCAACACATCAAAAACTGAGTACATGGAGTGCGGACCAAGGATAGAGGATGGTTCAATTCGTGTTGATGGCACCGAATTAAACAAGGTGAACTGCTTCAAGTACCTTGGATCCAAAGTGACTTCCACAGGCGACATTGATCAAGAAGGTCGAGCACGTGTTAATGCTGCATGGATGAAATGGAAAATGGCAACAGGGGTACTGTGCGACAAGAAAGTCCCTGTTCGAGTGAAGTCGAAGATCTACAGGACGGTTGTGCGTCCTGTTGCCCTTTACAGATGCGAGTGCTGGCCGACAACGAAAGCCTTGGAAAGAGTGCTGCACGCTATGGAGATGCGGATGTTGAGGTGGACGATAGGTGTGACGTTAAAAGAGAAAGTATCCAACGACACTGTGCGCTCCATCTTCGGTGTCGTCCCGATAACTGAGAAGATGAAGGAGGCGCGACTGAGATGGTTTGGTCACGTATTGCGGCGGGAGGAAGATTCTGTTGCCAAAACCGCTCTGAAGCTCGACGTTTCAGGAGTGAGGCCGCGCGGGAGGCCAAAGATTCGCTGGTTAGACCGTGTGAAGCTGGATATGATAGATGCACGTTTGTGTACGGCTGATGCAATGGATAGAACCAAATGGAAGACAAGAAGCAGAAAAGCGGACCCTGCAACAACGCGGGACAAACGCTAGGAAGAAGAAGAGAAGAGAGGAAAGGAAGTTTCCAAAAAACAGGTGCGTCACGCGTTGGATTTTGGGCTCAGTAAACGATTAGGGTGACGAAAGTTTCCACCCTTCGGTGGTCAAATGAAAAGGAAGATCCCCCAAACACTCTCTCGCATCGCGCGGCTAAAACCATAAATCATATTAAGAGAAAAAAACATATGCAGACGTTTCAGATGCAAGTGAGCGTTCATCGTCGGAATGTAATTAGGTGGTTCCTAATACTTACCAATCTGTCAAGACTTATCGCAGCGTTGAGTCGTCGTCGAATTATCATGGCAACTGCAATCTAGTGGTCGCACTTGCTCGACGTCAGATCGATCTGTGCGCGATGCAGGAGTATGATCCGGTAGCAAGTAGAAGAAGCACTCAACCGCGCTCTTATTTCTGGAAGTGGATAACTAGATCAGCTGGGACCCTGAAAACTTAGCATTAGTCCTAAAGGATCTATGACATGTAAACTACAGTTACTGTGAGAAAGAGGGAGATAGAGCTCCCAGAAATAAGGTCGCGGTTGAATGCCCCACCCCCCTCCCCCTTCCAAGTGCATTTCCCCACAAGACAGATCAGCGACCTCCTCATTACAGTCATCGAAGTCAGTCTACTTCACGGAGAAATATATAATAGAAACCAATCTCATGAAAGTGAAGCACTATAAGCCATGAGTGGTTGGTTGAGGTGTGAGATGTATTGTGGTGAGTGCAACCTCCCACATTTCGCAAACAATAACATACAACGCGACATAATAAAATATTCGCATCATAACAGTATCGGAGGTACTAAAATATATACCAATATACTAATATATACTAAGTACCAAAAGCATGAGGTTAGCCGTATTGGCACTAGCCTAGTTGAGGAGGTCAGTGGGCCGAGCCGTATCTCCAGCTCTCAGGGCCCTGCGTCCGGAAACCTGGTAGCCTAGATTCTGCGTTGTTCAATCCGCTTGGGATGCGCTCCCACGTCTACTTCAATTCAAAATCGTTTGAGGTTTACGAACGTGTAACTGGCCTATACAATGACTTGCGGTGGCTAGCCAATGTGTCAGGTCAGTGTTTTTATCCTTCCAGACAAGTCTGGTACCAATTTATCGACCCCGAAGGAATGAAAGGCTTGGTGAGCATTAGAACAGATTCGAACCTCCGATCGATCGTGCAGGAAGTGGAACCTCTAACTGCTGCACTACACCCGCCCAGGTAGATTCTACCATAGTACCCTTAAAGCCAGCATATCACGAATTTGATGATGAGGGAATCCGCAGGAAAAGGTGGTGATGAGGATTGCAGGATCTAGGGTGGTTCCGCTCTGTTCTCTTTAATCGTCGTAAAAACGACGTGGGAACCGCCTCCTACGAGATGCGTTAGAACGCGCCTCTATGTACACGTCCTGGTCCCCTTAGCAGCCGACTCATTGTTCTCACTTGAATCGGCTGGCGAGGAGACCTTATAAATGTTCGACCGTTCTCACGTGAATGGCGCGTGCACAAGGGTGGCTCGTTGTAACTGAAATCATCATAAAAAATCCGCGTCTTCCAAGCTATTCTTGTTTCGACGATTAAGATGAGTTGAGCAAAACTACCTCGGATGCCGCAATCTACAACTCTATCTCTAGCTTTTCGGCGGATTCCCTCACCACGTCACATTCGTGGTATGCTGCCTTTACCCTCTGTTTTGGCTCCTAGGACTTGAACTCAGGCCTTACGACGTCGATCGCAGTAGCTTGAGCCAGTCACTTGCTTCAACTTCAGTCTTTAATGGGAGTGGTCAAGATTTGGGCTAAGAGTATTGAAGTATAACGCCTAACATCTTAACTAAAGGACCCGTCCACCGTTTATTACCTCCCCATCTATATGGTTTAAAATTCGTATCCGGATAATACCAACTTATCTGTGAGTTTCCATATTTATATGATTTGTGGTTATGTATGTATACTCGTATCTAAACTAACATCCGCTTATGCGAGACTACGCTCCTTGCATCAATCCTTTCGCGTCGCGAAAATCTATGTGGTACTGCTTATAATTCTTCTGTTGCTTTAGACGAATAAGCTCAAAGAAAGCTGGGAAATGAATGCCATATGACGTTGACGTGGTCCTTGAGCCGTATCCAGCTGAGCTCTTCGCTGGACCATTCGTGCAGCGAATACGTCACCCATCTCGTTGGCGGTCTCCCTCGAGGGCGTTTATCGTCCATTCTTCTCATAATGTGAAGGGCCCATCTATGCTTTGCTTTCAATATATATACCGCTGGGTCGCGAAGAGGGGAAATTCCTCTTAAGTCGGAGCTGCAAAGACCGGCGAGGTGTTGTGTGCGCCGGCTTAACTTCAGAAGACATTTCTCAAGGACTCTGTGAGTAGTAAGTAGCTTCCTAGACGTGGCAGCGGTGTCTGCCCACGTCTCCGCTGCGTAACCGAGCGCTGGAAGAACTGTCGAGTCAAACAGATGGGCACGAAGATCTTGCTCCGTCAGTTGGTCCGTAGCTTTCCTGACGAATGCAAATGCTGCCCAAATCTCATCTTTCCATTCAGTTCTTCCTTCAAGTCGTTTTACATATTCATAGAAGGTCCGAGGTATACGTATGACGAAGTTTCCACGATTTGGAAGCCTTCAAGTTGTACTCCTCCGTCGTCGCAGGCGTTCTTCATCGCACTACCATTCTCTTCCCTGCTTCGTTTAATTACTTGAGCATTGTTTCTGTTTTATTGGTACTTCTTAAGAAGAAGACGATGTCTATGCAGAACGAATGTTGGAGAGGGATCTTTCAGCAGCACGTATGATTTTTGTTCCTAAGCAAGTGGTCTAATTATCCATTGTAATGCAGCCAGAAACAGCTTCGGCGATATAGTATTACCTTGCCGTGCTCTCTTTCCAATGGTTAGGGTGACGGGGCGGCGGGAAAGCTGTATCGTAGTGGTTCATCGATCGTTGCAATTAGCTAATGTCTTCACATATGAAGCGACCACACTTTGATCGACAGGGCTGACAGTATTTCATTCGTTCCTGTGCTCTCGAAAGCTTTCTCAGAGTTGAAAAAGATTAGAACAAGGGGGAGATGGAATTCCTGGCAAACTTCTGTTACTCTTGATGCGGTTTGGATGTGATCCATGCAGCTGAAACCCTTACGGAATCTAACTTGCTCTTGAGGATGGGCTTTATCCAGCTTCCTGGATACGCATGAGGATGATCTTGATGAGCATTTTGTACAAGATGCTCGGCATGCATGTCGGATAGTAATTCCAAAGGTCCTCTCGGTCTCCTTTCTTGTGTATAACTTTTGTATATATAACGGTTTTGAGGTCTTTCACTAGTCCGAGATCTTTCCTTTCTGAATAGGCGACCTCGTGTGCACCGCAAAAGTTTCCTGAAGCGGATGGTCACACCTTGAAGGGGGTTTGCAGGTATAAAATCAGGTCCGCGGGTTGTACCAAGTTCCATGCTGTTGATCGCGACTCGCACATCCGAAGGAAGAATCCGTAATGGAGGTTCACCAGTGGGGATGATTGTTCTTGACGAAAGTATTGGCGAACAGAGAACTTTCGAATAGAACCTCTCCATGAAGATTTTTATCTCACGACATGAAGAAGTACGGATCCCGTCTTCAACCAGAAAGACTGTCAGCGGAACATTAGATTCGCGGGCGTCCCTGCGACACTTCTTCAGAATCACTCTTCTTTGTCCTGCTTCCGGAATCTTATTCCACCCCTATTTTGAAAGATCCTCTTGCAACGCTTTTTTGCAACTAGTGTTTGCAGCTAACCGCTCAATATGCGATGGATTCACATCAAGCCTCAAAATTCTTCTTCTTTCCAACAATTCCTTGGTGGTCTTCGAAATTCGATCCAAGTTTGTCGTGCGCGGCTTCGAGGCACGTTCAGCACAGCCTCGCAGTCCTCGGAGCAGTAGGTCGAAGTCGACGTGTGGGTCCTCCTTGATGTGTTAATAACCTTGAATCAAGGAGTTCTTGGGTATGCAATCGTCTTTTATGACTTAATTCCTCCTTTGCCGATAGCAGATGTTCTTTTTTACTCTGTGGTTAGGTTGTATTTTTACACCAACCAGGCGGTGATAAGAACCGCTACAGAAGGATTCTACTACCGAGTTGTCAAGTAGACACTACCTGCGGTTTGTGAGTATGCGATCGATCTCAGGACATGTCGTGCCTATGGGCGATTCCCATGTCCACCGACGATGATCTCTCTTCATGAAAAAGGAAAGAGGCGAGTGAAAAACAACAGCTCGTCGAGACGATTATCGTTTTCATTCCGGTTCCCTAGTCAGACTCTTCCATATCTATATTGCTCTTCGGTCCCCTTTCCTAGTTTCGGAGTCTCCGACAATAAATTTGTAAAAGGACTTCTCGTTGGTGATCACTTTCTCCAGCTCCTCATAAAACGCGTCCATTTCGGAATCATCTGCTGATGTTGGTGATTAGCAATTAGCGATGCTAGTGGATTTTTGGACCCAGAAGGCGGAGGCTAAGAATTGTCTGAGGAGGTGACGGGATCCCGTGAGAATCAACGAGATGGACGACAAATGGATGCACAACAAAACCAGCACCACCTACATTTTGCATTTTGAGAAGAGCATGTATATCAGCGTAAAAATTGTTTTCGCATTGTACGAACAAAGCGTGAGACAGTCTCCATGGCGAGTCGTGTGTGTGTCGCCTTGGTACAGAATGAGAGACGTCCTGAGCAACCTCAGCTTTGAACGCCTTTCACCGTTCGCCATATTGCCCGACATGTCAGAGGGGAGGGATCAGTGCGCACGGTACTGAAGCAGTGTGTATGCGGAGTGACAAGTAGACTTTTCTTCATAATAAGCAGGACTGCCACTGCGAGCTTAGCTTTCATTACTTATCGTCGCTAACCCATATGGATCAGGGACTCACGTTGCGACCAAGACGAAGGTGAATCTTGCCATACGTTTACTCTTGGCTAAGCTTCCGATTTCGAGGACTCGGAATGTCGGAGGTGTCGAACTCCTCAGCTTGGGAGACCCTGCCAGAGGGCGTACCATCGTTGTGCGTCACAATTCGACGCCCATAGTCACGTCCACCCCAATATGGGACGGTAAATATGAGTTGTGAAGGTGATGCAAGTGAGTAAGTTTAACGAACATATTATCCTCAGCGTACTTTTGTAGTTTTTTTTTTGAAGTTTTCTTACCTCACAGAAGTGATGGAAGGCAGTGCTTGGATGCGTCAACTATAGGGCAAAATATCGCAATGTAAGAAGTTTGTGACGGAGTTTGTGGAGCGAAGGATATATCACTTTGACAATACGTCATTTCTGCCGAAGCACTCGAGTTTTGAAGCAAAGAAGTTTAAACAAAAGCCTAAAACTGACGCGTCATAGTAATCGAGTTGTGCTCCTAATGAGTCATTTCCATTGCTGGGTTATTAAAGCTAGGAAAGAAGAGTCATTGCTGGAATTGGATATTGCTATTGCTCACTGCATATTTGGAAGTGAACAAGTTCCATCACTTACAACTCACCATGGATTTTCACATTTGTTTCTCTATCTACCATAAACCGTAGACACGATGTACACACGCCCATTTGTACTCGAAGCAATCAGCTAAAATACAACAAGTTACACCAGAATTCTGAAGTCAAAAGGGAGCTTCAAAACATTTAAAACATGACATCTTCTGTTTGACGGCTTCATGTGATGTAGGGTACGAACATGTACAGTTGTAAAACGTGTTGTATTCGAATGATGCATCGCGTCTGCGGCGAAGGTGTGTATTGCCTCTTGTTTTGCAGATCGCGACAAGTTCCTCGGAGCCTCTTTCTTCTTGTTTTTCATAGTTTTTCATTCTTTTTTTGTGCAAGAGTATATTAAAAGGATAGAGCTGATAAAGAACTTTCCCACAAACTATATTGGTTGTCTTGCAGCTAGTAGGCGCAGAAATCCAATTTCGACAAACTGAAGTTTTTGAGGAGATGTCCAAACATTGGAAGAAACTATTAAAACTAGCAAAAAGAAGCTCTCCTAGCATACGCGTGCGTTGAGAATTTCTCAACGGGGAGTAGTAAGAGGGGTGTGGGAGCAGGAGCGGGGTCGTAAGGCGGGTCGAAAGAGGAGGGAAAAAGAAGAACGCAGCGCAAAGAGGAAAGGACGAGGTTAAATAAAAACATATAATGGCATGCAAAATCTTAGAAAAGTAGATGACGCGAAGAAATTTCTGAAGGATTTTGCGAAAATCTCAAATCTTTTGATCCTAAAATAGTTTGGAAAATACCAATCAAATGAAAGGCATCGAATGAAAAATGCGAAATCATAGGTACAAAGACGAGAAAAAGAGTCTAAATTATACAATACGTTCTGAGCTAATGCGTACAGCCCTGCTTTAGCGTGTGCTGCTTAAGAAAAATAATAAGCTTTTCTACTCAATACGAGGACCATCAACTACTTCTATAGTTGAAATTATTAAAATAATCACAGTCATTACAAATAACGTGATAATAGTTGCGAAGGCTGGAAAACTGAATTGAAAAAGAATTATATTATGACGCACATGATTACCCATTTTTTTAAAATCAACTTGCTATCAAAACCGTTAAATCAGAGCATTACAAATTCCATTTTATCATGCTAAATAAAATAATGGTCTTATTCTGTCACGCGTGTACGTGTGTTTATGTGTGTGTGTTTATGTGTGGGTGTGTATGTAACGAAATTCCAGAAAGCAGCGAGACCGGTCTCATGGCATCGTGTTGGTGCTCGTTCGGTGAAGACACAAAGCCACAAGAAGAGGCAGTCATTTGCGAACTACATTCAGTACGGCGGACAAAAAGCTCCAGCGGCACATTCCTTCCAAGTGGAGAACTAACGGTGATGGATGCAAAAACTAGAAGTCTCAGGAAAATTGGCGTCCTATTCGACACAGCAGCAGAGTCCTCTTTCATCAACAGTAGTCTCGCCGACGACCTTAATCATCTCACTCTCGAAAAAACAAAGTTGCGTCTACACACGTTCGGATCAGAACAAGTGCAAGAAAAAATATGCCACAGGGTTCAACTAGAAGTCTGGGATGTTAAAGGACAATCTCTGTCTCTGTCACTCCTCACACATGATGTATTGGCAAAATCCTTCGACACTTCGCCATTATGTGAAGAGGAAATGGAGTTCAACCGCAAGTTGAACATTCCTATTAAGCTCAATAGAGACAAGTCGACAGTTCAACCACTGATTCTCCTTGGATACAGCTATGGTCATTAATTGGAGATGGCCAACCTCAGGCTCAGCTGCCCTCAGGACTTCATTTTCTTTCCTCTCGCTTGGGTCATTTGTTAGCAGGTCAACTCCACCGACCTTTGGACGAATCTAACAATCAGAACGAACAAGTGGAATGGCAACTACACTTTAGATGAATATGGTTTCGTCTTTGAAGGAAGAAGATACAAAAATCTCTCGCAAGATAACGTAACAAAAGCAAGTAACTAAGAGAAATGTAGCAAACACAACAGTCATGGTGACTTGACTTAATCGGCGGGCTGATATCATCGCCTGACGCGGTTACCCGCATCTTCGCCGAGGTGTGCCGTCCTTGAACACAGCTCTGCCCAAGCTTTTCGATCTTCTGTGAGAGCTTGCACAGAATCAATCCATTCCGAGTGTCCTCAGCTCCTCTTTCACCACCTCAGTCCAGAACTTCCGTTTTCGGCCAGGTGGCTTCTTCCAGCTCGAACCCGACAAACTCCTCAGAACTCGTTGAACAAGGCGATCTGCTGGTCTCCTTAATATATGACCAAAGAAGCGAAGACGATTTACTATAGCAATTTTCGATGGTGGTGCAAGATGTTGGTGTCTTTCACGTGTCATCCGCCGGTATACCACATCAATTTCTGCGTAAAGATTCTCATTGTGGCATACCCTAGGCCAAAAGTAGCCAAGTAACCATTTAAGCAGCTTTCGTTCCGTGCAATCAAATCTCTTCATCACCGCAGATGGTGCTGCCCAAGTCTCCGATCCGCACATCATGATGGGGCGAATTGCGGATAGGTAGACTCGCAACTTGACTTCGTTGGTAATGGCCGTCGACCACAGGCATTTCGTTAAGGATTTAATCCAGAAGTGGCCTTAGCGCATCTTTGCTGAATACCTTTCTCGTAGCTGCCGTTGTTCTTCAGCATACAGCCCAGATAACAAAACTCATCGACTGGTTGTCGGTCCACCCTGATTCCCGTTCGAGGTTTCTAAGAGATCCACATCTGCTTGCATTTATTAGGGCGTAGACGTAGTCCATAGGCTGTAGCCAGCTTCGATACAAGGTCGACAACATTTTGAAGTTTCGTACTGCTTTCAGCGAATATAACAACATCGTCAGCATACTCGAGATCGGTCAAGGAGCGTCCTGATGGTGCTAGAATGATATAGGGAAGACACTGATCTACTGTTCTTCGCATTATTCGTCGATGGCGAAATTGGACAGAAAGGGTCCATCCACTGCCCCTTGTCTTACTCCAGCTGCCACTTCAAACGGTGTTGTACATTCGGCTGGTGTTCGAACTGCAGCAGTTGTTCGTTGATTCGTGTCATCAAGCAAGCGAACGAACTTTCCTGGTACTCCATCGGTTGAGAGAGTCTCGCGTTGAGAAGTCGGCCTCGGTGAGGAGAGTCGAACGCGACTTCAAAGTCCAGAAACGCTAGCCGTGGTATTTGACCCTATGGGCTGGATTTTACCTCCTACACAAGTCAAACGTTCTTCTCAGATCATTGTGGAGAGACAAATTCGACTGGAAAACAGTGCTACCTTCAGACCGCACGCTAGAGTGGCAACGGATATGCGAAAGCATGAAGGGCTTCAAGAAGTTAATCCCAAGATTTCTGTCCATGAAGTACCAACAAACATCTCTCATTACATTCGCTAATGCCAGCAAAGGAACGATTGCTGCATGTGTATACTTACATAGTGGAAAATTTACTAGTCTTCTTCTTGCCAAGGAGAAACTGCCATCACTCAAACACGACGTGACGACACCGAAAATAGAGCTAAATGCAATGACTCTAGCAATGCGGATAACCAATGCGGTACTAGCTCGTAACAGACTAAAAGAGATCAGCAAGAATGTGACCCGCATAGAGGCCGGTGGAACTCAAGTATTCTTCTGTCATATTCCATCACAGGGGCGGGTGTAGTGTAGCGGTTGGAGGTTCCACTTCCTGCACGATCAATCGGAGGTTCGGATCCGCCCTAGTGCTCACCAAGCCTTTCATCCCTCCGAGGTCGACAAATTGGTACCAGACTTGTCTGGGAGGATAAAAACACTGACCCGACACATCGGTTAGCCACCGCATGTCATTGTATAGACCAATTACACGTTCGTAAACCTTAAACGATTCTGAATTGAAGTGAACGTGGGGGCGCATCCCAAGCGGATTGATCAACGCCAAAACCTTTTGACTTCATGGTAGAATCTAGGCTACCGGCCCACTGACATCCCCAACTAGGCTAGTGCCAGTACGGCTAACCTCATGCATACTAGTTATAGTTATATCTAGTTATAGACGAGGCAACCACGTCAGAGATAAACGAAAAGAAATGCTCCGACATGTTCGCTCCGCCGCGAGGACGATCATACAGTACCATCGAAAGGATTGCCGCAAGAATGCTTCGTTTTATACAAGTTGTAGTGCACCGAATTAATGGAAGAAAGGAGAGGAAAATTTCGCTTTCTTCTCTCCTCTGTGAATAAGTCAACGCAAGTAACCGAAGTATCGAAGGAAAGAAAATTTCGGTTGCAAATTTGATCAAGTGAAGCAACACCAGAACATGGCCATCACACCTTCATTCATGAAAGTCATGCAACATTTGAACATCGAGTCTGACGAGCACATTCTCTTCAGATATTTTGAACGTTTAGGGAACAGTCCCCTGACAAAGCCAATAATTAGCTGATAGTACTACGGAACTCATGACTGGCAGAGATAATCATAAGAGATTCTCATAACAAGGGACACCTTGGGATTAATCACACCATTGCCATTGTACGTCAGAAATTCTTACCTAAACTACGAGCACAAGTCACATGTATCATCCGACTTTGCATGTCTCGCCAACGACTTAACAACTTGCCATAAAAGTATCCCAAGCAGGCCAATTTACCAGAGAGAAGACTTTGCAAATCAAGATTTCATGAGGATATTGGACTCGTCTATTTCGAACCACTAACTATAATCCTCACTGACGGCACTCAGGGCGAATGTTGCTGTGCTATACCAACATGTATGGTAACAAGGATGCTCCATCTGGATATTGCTTGCGACCTTTTAACAGTTGCGTTTCTAAGTCTACTTCGACTATTTTTCAGTCTTCGAAGTATCCCGAAAACCATCACAAGTGATAATGCTCCAACATTCACGATGGGGGCTACTATTCTTCGAGAATGCGTGGAAGCTCTACAGCAACACCCGGCTTTATCTCGAGAACTCAGCAGTCGTGAAATTCACTGGCGGTGCATTACACCATACGACCCTTGGAAAGGAGGGCTTCACCAACGTCTTATCGAGTCAGTAAAACCCTCGCTTTATAAGACGGTGGAAAAAGCAGTATTGAGCTTCGATGAGTTATCAACCATACTCGTCGAAACAGAAGCACTCCTCAACACAAGGCCACTACTCTACATGGATTCTGAATCCGCTAATGAATCCATACTACGACCAATCGATTTCCAGCAAAATGAAATGGAGATCCTACACTTATTTGACACGAATCCACAGCTTGAAGAAGACCCTAACTATCTACCGTCAGTAGAGCCTGTTCTCATCTACACAAAGGCGCAAGCTGTTCAAGCGCTTCAGAGCTCATGCAAGTTTACAGAGAACTTCTGAAATCTGTGGCAAACTCAATACCTCACGTCATTAAGGAAGAAACATCAACTTGAGACAGATATGAAGAGGCGGTCCAATCGCTTACCCAAAACGTGACGTCGACGACGTTTACTTCGCTGTATACAGGGCGGAGTTGAACTGCTCTCGCAGGATCAAAAGCCGTACACGAACCCATTCAACCAATACCCACTGCTGGAGAATGGGAAGCATAGACGACCTTTTCGGGAACCCAGATGGATCACTGAGAGAAGCGACCGCGGTACTGCCTTCAAGACGGAAGATACGGAGGCCAGTAAATTTGCTCATACCCTTTGAGCTAGACGACGAACTTGAGAGAAATGAAAACTCGTCGACAATAAAGTTTCAGAAGAGCAAAAAGAGGCAGTAGGAAATCCATACTTCCAGATACAACCTTCGCACACGCAAAAAGTTGATTCAATAAAGCAGTCAGCAAAGCAACGAAAGCTAGTCACCAAGTAGGAGTAATTCCATTTTTCATCAGCACTTTGGTGAGCCTTGCTGTGGTATGTAGATATACACAAGCATAGAAAACGTAGGGGTGGAAATCTCCATTGCACGAAGTTGCACTGATCTCGCAAGATCAAGACCATACGAAATCTACGCAGACGACAGCTGTCAGATCTAGAAAACGCCGCAATTGTTAGAAACAGTCAAATTTCCTCATAAAGTACTGCTACATGAGCAACAAGTTCTGTGGAAATTCGTGGATAGCACTTCAGCTGGCACCATTGAAACCACGTGACCTCCGTCACCGTTCTGCGAACATATCGACTGTGTACAGTGTTCCGCAATCGTTTTTAATCCGAAATGTTGGCCGGTCTGCGTTATTGCGGCTTCAGCTCCGACAATCTGGTAGATAGTGCCGGTACTGTGCTCGCATAAGAGGCTCGATAATCGAAAGCATCATTCCCAATGACGGCGATCATCACAGGGCATTATGTAACATCCCAGACGCGAAGCTCATCATTCGGCAAAAGATTACGACTGCAAGGAGGGAGCTGGAGAGAATGAACGCATTCGCGTAAGATCGGCTATGGGGAATGTCGATAAGATCGACTTCAATCAATTTCCCTTTTTTTTTGTACTATTGTGTACTGTGAAGTATTATTATTACTATTATTATTATTGAGTATTATGCATTGTATCAAGTGTTCTGTACTATAGTCAAGTATTGGTTTTCTGTCAATCGATAGGCGAGGAATGCGATATCCAAAGCTTTCATCTAACTGCCGCACGAGGCTCTAACAACATAGCATTCCTCTCCTTCTTAGAAAGTGCCCAGTGGTTGTGTTGCAGAAAGTTGTTTCATTTGTTTCACAAGTCTGCCTTGCTATACTCGTTTTATGACCATTTAATTATGAATATCATTCGCTTGCTTCCTATGTAATCTTTGCATTTAATTGTGGACGACATTATTTGTCTGGTTTAGTTGCCCAATTTTGATTTGAACCCTACATTGGTCGCGTTTGTGTTCGTGTCTTGTGAAAGTAGAAGTTTACATCCACGTGGCGTGGTCAAGCACCATTTGGCGAGCAACCAAACAAGTACGCCACACACACAAAACGCTACAATTCTAAACCTGTACGGGTTTTCCATAAGGCAGATCGTGACGCTAGGCTAGGTGAATGTCTAAAATGCTCCATATGTCTCTGGTCCGGACACTACTACAGACAGGTCAGGGGCCTGGCCATGGGGAAAAGACTAGCTCCCACACTAACCATTGCATTCATGTACAAAATAGAACAACCCATCCTGGAACGAAAATCTTCCCTGTACTATCGTTACACTGATGACTGTTGCATTGTATGCCCCACTCAAGACGAGATGGACACTTGTTTCGAGCTTCTAAACCAGTAATCCCTTTACATACGGTTCACACGGGAAAAACCCAAAAAAACTGGTTGTCCTTCTTCAAAGTGGAAACACAGTGGTCCAACGGTGAGTTGAAGACACGATGGTTCCGAGAACCTAGTAGTAGAAATATATTGGTTCGCCGACTTTTCGCTCACCTCTGGAAAACGAACAAATCAGTCATTCGGAACATGTTTAGGACAGCCGTGAGGGTGACATCTGATGTCCAGGAGCAAATCGATGCGGATAACCTTGCGCAGCGGATCGTAACTTCTAATCGTTATATTGCTGATCTACCTCGGAGGCTATGTCCTATTGTGCAGCGAGATTATGCCACAGTGGATGACTTGAAGAAGATCAATTTCTGCTTACCTTTCATAACCGACGACCTGAGTAAGGCGATAAGGGCCAGTCGGGATAGGTGTGGTCACGATGGGAGTTGTGGAAGTACCTCCCACAAATCTCAAGAAGCAGTTAGTCCGAAACAGAATGTACGATCGCATTTTCCTGACTCAAAACTGTGTAATATGCCCGTTTGATATGGCAGGCGATTGCCTCTGGCGTAGCTTATTTAACTTCGTGCAAAGCATGCGGCGAACAATGCATTGGCGAACCAGAGCGACCTCTTTGTGTTCGTATTAAAGAACATCTGGATGGGATGATACATTCAAACGCTGCAACCCCTCTCGGAACTCATCGCAGAAAACGTCATGAAAATGACCCTTTCTGCATAGCTGCCACGATCCTATCGTACGAACCCGAACTTGTTGCTCGCAGAACTTTGGAGGCGTTTTGGATAAACGCTAAAGGTCCAAAAATGAATAGGAGGAAGAGTGCACAACCGTGACCAACGAGCTGGCTCTGTATCAGGACCTTTGCGGGTTTTTATCGGGGTTGTATACGGGTCGCATCCTAATTATTAGGGTGTTCGGGAAGTATCTGCTGAAATGCGGCATAATTTCAAAACAACACAACTTTTTAAAAACATTTTATTATTCGATGAAATAATCTCCATCAACGTCGACAACCCTCTGCCAACGTCTCACAAGATCACGGATTCCTTTGACATAAAACTCCGGCGACTTGGAGGCGAGAAAGCCCGAAGGTCACTTTCGAGGTGGTCACGATCGTCGTAGCGCTTCTCTTCCAGGTGATGCTGAAGCGATTGGGAGAGGTGGTAGTCGCTCGGGGCCAGGTCCGGGCTGTACGGTGGGTGCGGTAGAACTTCCCATCCGAGCTCCAGAATTTCCTGGGAAGTCTTCTTCGCGCTGTGAGGGCGCGCGTTATCGTGCAGCAGGCGAACGTTGTCGGGCTTTGGGTGCTCCTTGCGGATCTTGTCGGCCGGTCTTTGCAGTTGAGCGCAGCAGACCTCGGTAGTAACTGTCGTGTTGTCCGGCAGCAGTTTGAAACAGTAGATTCCATGAACTCCCCACCAGACGCTCAGCATGACCTTCTTCTCATGGGTTTCACCTTTCACGAAAGAATCCGGCATTTCATCGCCAGCGCACCACGCACGTTTGTGGGTGTGGTTGACGTAGAGGACCTATTTTTCATCTCCAGTGACAATGGTGTCCAGCCAGTCGAATCTGCGGCCTCTGGAGAGCAGCTGAGTGCAGATGTCCAGGCGTCGTTGGCGGTTGTCGTCGCTCAATGCATGTTGGAGCCACTGACCGAGCTTTTTCACCATTCCGAGAGATCGCAGTGCATTGTTCACGATAAACAGCGAACAGCCAAGTCTGGCAGCAAAATACCGCACAACTTCATACGGATGCTGCTCCGCCAGATTCTTCAGTTCGTCGAACGATATTGCAGTCGGTCGACCAGAGCGAAACTCATCTTCGAGTTTTCTATTTCCGTTTTTGAAGCGCTGGAACCAGACACGCACAGACCGCTCAGAAGGGGCTTCAGTGCCAGGCACTTGACTCAAGTTTCGATGGGCTTCAGCAGCGGGGTGGCCAGATTCGAAATCGTAAAGGAGTACGTGTCGAATATGGGTGGAATATAGAATCCGACTATTATAGGATGAAATGGGCAAGAAAGAGGGAGCCAGATATATCATGTGTATACAAGCGGTCTATATATCCTTATATAATATATTTTAAACGGGAACTTCCAGAACATCTCAAAAATCTGCGCTACTGTGAAATTTTCGGCGGATACTTCCCGAACACCCTAATAGTATTAACGGAGCAATTTTATCACACGGAGGTCGTTAATATCACGATAACGCGACAACCTAAGTAAGCAAAACGATTTGGGCCATTTTGGTTTGGACTTTGGATGTAGTATCACGAACGTGATACTACTTAATTAGCTCAATAGCTGCTTTTTTGTGTCTTATAGCAATGCTTATCTGTCGATGATTCATAATGTAATTTGAGTTAGCGCAGTCTGGCGGCCGAATTTGTAGTGCTTAGGTTCGCAGTAACAAAAAATGATTCATTGGACAAAGATGTTTACAGGCCAACAGAGTACTTCTTTGTGTTAGCTTGTACAGGACACCATAATAGTACTCTGCCCTCAATGTATCATATAAATAGCCGTAGAAAGTTCATTGTGCCATTTTTCTTGCTTTTCATGTTGTTTATAATTTTGCTAGCTCTTCCTGCCTACATGTATTGCTTGCCTTTATTACTGTTAATCATTTGCTCGCTTTGCTTGCCTTAGTTACCGTTAATGTCATGGTTTAATTACCCAAGTTTGAGGTGGTGCTGAATAAAGTTGCTAAGTAATATCACGCGTGGCACATAATACGAGACCGTCAACTACCGAAGCCCAATACAAGTCCTCCAACAATACATGTAGCATCTCAGGGAGTGATGACTTGTTCTAGATGAGACATTTGAGAAGATATATTACAAATGATCTGACTTTCCAGGCTCTGACGAAGGCGACGACGCCGAAACATAGGCCGTAATGAAGCTTGTTAACAATCTTTGCTCTCGCTTCAATTTGACTATCGACAAGCTCTAAACAACCTATTGATTAGGAGTGTTATAAACATTTCATTTAGTTTTAAGGAATTAGCGCAAATCCTTTGAACACTTCTTCGCCGGAGATATACCTGCGGTATATGCCAATATTACGATTGCGGAGGTGTGAAAGTGATTAGCAAAGGTTGGTAAAACTTTCCTTGTTTCCAGGCCAACATTTGTCAGAACTAAATTCTTGAAGTATATTTGAAATCAGCAGCTCAGTTTCTTTTGAATGGTGTTTTCAAGACCTGATTTTGCTTAAGAATTCCGACCTGTTCACGACGGATTAATCCGTCGGCTACGGATTTTGGGACAGTAGTTAGCAGTGTGTGTGTAGTCGTGGTTTGGTAGTGCTGTAGTCTCCTCTGCACCTAATCAAAAGTTTTCAGAAAATCCCACCTAGATCGATAGAGCTGATGTGGGATACAACACCATTTTCTTCAAGAACGCTGACTTTTCATATACGAACCTATGCACCCGAAGAAGTGCATTCTGTGACTCTCCATGATTTTACAACTGTAAATATCGAACGTTTCGCTGATGTTGTTGAGTGTTTTCTCACCGTTTGGGAGACGGTGTGAGAAATGGCACATCTAGTGACGAAGCAGTGAGTTCTTCACCATCCTACATAAACATTTTTTGCCTTTTCGTGTTCACACTCCACATTGCATTCTATTCTTCTGCTATTATAGGACTACGATAACGTTCCATTCATGTTCTTATTCCTTATTTCCTAGTTCAGTACTGGATCACTATAATGCAGTAGAAAAGTGACGATGATTTCCGAAAAGCCTGCTGTATTGTTGTAACCAGCTTCACGAGAAACTCCTAGAAGCCTGGACGTCATTTTCGAATGAACTGGTAAAATGTATAGAGTCGATAATAATGGGTAGGATGATTGTGATCTTTGCAATCAGGGCTATCAACAATCTCCATATGTAAATTTTAAAGGCATCACCCTACGAATCTGAGGTGGTGCAGATTTCAAGTGGATTATTCGTATACGAGATGGGAGACTACGGAGAGGGAGGTGATTCCGTCCATTTCTTTCTAATTGCCGTAAAAAACGGCCCGGAAGATGCGGCGCCGCACAAGACTGGCGCGCTCCAATCGAACCTTTTGTACAAAATGGTGCGCCAAAACGAATGAAGCCGTATCTTCCGGGCCGTTTTTTTACGGCAATTAGGAAGAAGTGGACGGAATCACCCCCTCTCTGTAGTCTCCCATCCCGTATACGAATACTCCACCTGAAATCTGCACCACCTCAGATTCGTGGGGTGATTCCTTTAAGAGGAAATAATTTTCCTATTTGTTGTCTGTTGCTGGGGATGCAGGAGCATGCAGATATGTCTATAATGCTGAAACATATTCCTGAAGAACAATCCTATTAGGTTATAACCGTACACATAGGTATAGGGGTCTTCGAATAGCTGGGAATCCAGTTTTGAAATTTATCAGGATATGAGCGTTGGAATTCAGCTATATCTAAATAATGCTATTTTGAATGCTTTCGTAAGCGTAAGTTTGAGTCAATAAATGTACGGTTATTTTTTTTACGACTTAAGGCCTTTTTTTGCATTGAAATCGAATTACGATCTGCTTCGTTACTCCTTGTCAAACAATTACATGCTATCAGTTTGCAAGTGTGAAGGTAAAATTAAAGGAATTATTGTTTGGTTTGCCCTTTGCAGGCGTTTGTCAATGCTTTGCTTCGAATGAATGAATTCCAAATGAAAAAAAAATCCATGTAAAGATAGTAGACTACGACCTTCCTTTGCCGAAGCCGTTTCGAGAAAGTAATGAATTTGAATAAGCGAGCATTGCAAGTCAGCAATAAATTCTGATTTTCTTATGCTACTCTCAAATAATGTGGCGTGTCAGAGAACACCGATTGTATTTTATCTTATCTGCAACGTAGATGGGTGGTGAAAGTAAGAAATTGTTGCTTACAGTTAGAAGCGTTTTTACTGCTCTCCTTGATGCCCTTCTCAGTGCTAGTAAATGCAACATAAACTGACATGGTAACTCGGTTATGGTGACGTACCTGTATTGCGATCTTCAGGGAGGTATGACGATATTGCAATGGAACACAAAATTATAGACAATAAGAGTGAAGGAGACAACGGTGAGTCTCCTCAGCATTGTAACCATGGAGATCGTTGCGTGGATTGTTAATTAAAGCACACATATTCTCTACAGAAAACGTTGCTTATATTTGTGTTTATTTGGTCAATCATAGTTGAGGATAACGATAGATAATGATAGAATGGAACGTATAGTGCTGCAAAATTTTAGAAAATAAAGGGAAGAGAGCACCAAACATTATCCGCTGCTTTGAAACGCAGCGTGTGCTTCGAAATAAGAACCACGAAGTAGGTACAGCGCCTACAGAAAGAAAAAGTGACAGAAGCTTTCTAGTAGAAGCACTGGTGAAGTGGAAAAAGTGAACAGAAATAAGAAGAGGAACCAGAAGAACTTAGATAGCAAAATGGGAGAAAACTGTCCCCCAATCAGATTTCATGCTTGTAGGTATTCAAGGTGTGTCCGGGATGAACATAGCACCTTTACTGCACTTAAATAGCCTCGGATCTCCGCAATAGTTAAACTCTGCAAAGGAAGAAGTTATCGCATACACTAATTATTTTTATTTATCCGAGATTTGAACCCTTTGCGATGTTTTTGAATGGCGATTCTCAAAAGATGTCCATGATTATTATTATTTAGTTCGCCCGTTGTTAACTCTACAATTAGCGTGAGGTCACTAAATACGATATACGATATTCCAGACTATATATATATATATATATATATATATATATATATATATATAGTTTATAATTGCAGTTTCTATTTTGATTTGCTTGAGCTGTAGCGAAAAGGTAGTAGAGCCTTAGTATTAATCTATATTAACAGCAAACGTTTCGGCGCTATCGCCTTTCTCAGAAAATGGAAAATGAAAGCATCGGCGCGCTGTGAACCCAGACTCGAAGGATAGTATCGTAACTTCTACCTCTATTTCTGAATTGTGATAACATATTCCACAGTGTGCTCCGTGTGGGATAGAGAGTTTAAATTTTGCGAGTCCATCCGGATCCCCTTCACCCGAATACACAGCGGGCGTCCATTTCCCCTATGAATCGTCAACACACCATCTGCACATCTGATACGATACATTACTCCTAATTCCATGCAATCCCTTCTCTCTGCTATGTGAGCAAATCATGCAAGTGAGAGCTGCGAGAAATCGGTCATATGCCCGATTGCGTACCAGCTGGCACCTGAGGTTCGTTTGTGGTATTTCCACAACCCTCATGTCGTTCTGTAGACCCGCTTGGCTTAGGCAACTCCGCACCGCTCCGCTCATATCATCAAATATGTAGTAATACTAGTAATAGTAATAATATAAAAACGGAATCTTTTGTGGACCATCTACTATTTTCGATCTTCGGGAGAAGTGTTTTTCCTGTTGCGTAGCACAGTCTTCAGCCGGGTAGCCATTGGATATTGCAACCTTATAAGCCAGATTTACAGACCATGCTTTCTCTTGGCTAGTCGATCCCGTCCTGTACATGCTGCCCAAAACAGATTCTTCCAATTTGCTGGGATGCGCTGTAGGATAGTGGATCTCTTTGCTGCTGGGTTTTTGATACTACTTGAGTCTTCCATATCCCATTCCGCAAGTAGATATGCAAAACAAGAAGGTTAACCAGTTGTCCATCGGTTTGCCCCTTGTGAAGTTAATGTCCGGACATTGGTGGTTGAGAATATTGAAGCACGTCTCCTATTCCGCCTGTTGCGCAGACGACGCAACAACCATCTATGTAACGACAATACAGCAGTGTTTTGCGGTCTTGTATAGGCTTTTCGATTTTGAAAACAGTGGCAAGAGTGGGTGCCAGCCTTTGCCCCATAGCCAGACCTCAAAGATGTCGGTAGTACTGATCTTCGTGCAGCTGGGAAGACTAAGGTTTCCGATAGTGCTAATTGAGTGGATTTTGTTGTCTTATCAAGTGGACTAGGCATAGCGATAACGACACAACACCCTGAGGATGACGATTTATATATTCCATCTTCCGTCAATGAGTTCAGAAATCAACATCGCCGTCTAAACAAGGTTTAGGTTAAAACGTTTCGAACAGCTGGGCTACCGAAAAGCACCATTCGCGGAATGAGATAGGGAGAACTAAGTGGTACCAAAAAAGATTTTAATCCACTATCGCTCAGCGCATCCCAGTAAAATGAAAAAAATCAGTTCTAAGCAACATGTACAAGATGGGGGGTAGGATCGAGTAGCCAAGAGAAAACATGATCAGTAAATCTTGTTCGTAAAATGGCAATATTCAATGGCTACCCGACTAGAGACTGTGTTATGCGACAGGCAAGACACTTCCTCCGAAGGTCCAAAATAATAGATGGCCCACAAATGACTCCGTTCTGTTTGCCTTACATATTTGATGATATGAGCAGAGCAGCGCGAAGTTGATTAAGCCAAGAGGGTCTACACAACGAAGTGAGGGCTGTAGAAATACCACCTGCAAATTTCAAGAGTCAGCTGGTACGTAATTGTATGTACTACCGACTTGGCAGAACCCCCAGTTGCATGGTTTGCCCACATGGCAGAGAGAGGGATTGCATGGAATCATGAGTGGTGTACCGCACCACGTGCAGATCGTGTGGTTACGATTACATAGGGGAAATGAGACGCTCGCTGTGTGCTCTGGTAAAGGAGCATCGAGATGGAGTCGCAAAAACTAAACTCTCTATCCCACACGGAGCACACCGTAGAATATGTTATCAAAAGTACAAAATAGAGGTAGAAGCTGAAATACTATTCTTCGAGTCCGAGATCAGAGCGCGCGGAACACTACAGGCACTTTGGATAATCTGCATAAGCCCAAAAATGAACGGAAAAGACGAGTGCATTGCGATCACAAATAAGTTGGTCCTACCTCAGAATCTGTGCGGGTTTTGATCTACGGGGCCGTCAGGTCCCTATAAAAAAACCTTGTGACTCGTAGTTGTGGTACGTTGTGATCTGTTGCGATTTTTAATAATCAGTGAAGGCGAGCGAAGCGAATACTACAGAAAGTCTGAAGTCTGGCTTTAGCCGGACGTTCAGACTGCTAGAAAAGAGTCGCCAAGTATTTTTCTTGATCTGGAAAGAAAATAGGATAGGAGAGCTTGATTTATTTACCTTTCCATAGTTCCAGTGAAGATATGTTGTGAGTGAGCGTTATGGTTTATCGTTCGAATTGACGTACATAGGACTGGATAGATAGATTCAAGAAAATATCCGAAAATTGTAACTCACATCTTGACGTTAAGAATTAAGAATTTCGAGAAAGTGAACATAGCAAAGTACTCATTTCATTCTGCGTTGTTCACGGACAGATTATTTCTCTGCTCGACGTTACTTAACTGTATTAGGCCAAAAAGCAAAGCACCCTTGAACCAGCATCTTTAAACGTACCGTTACCATTGCTACCATATAAGGTTACTATAAACTCGAAATCAAGGAAAGAAACCTTGACATTCACGTGATGGTAAGAACCTGTATGGTTAGCTGTAAGCACTTCTGCAAATTTCTCGTGAGCTATACTTTGAGATTTCGCTCTTTTAATTTTTTTTTGTGGTTTTCAAACCTGGTTTTTCCATCTATATTTCCGCTGTCTAACGTATCACCTAGTTTAGATACAGTATTGAAAGGGATGAGCAAGAGGTACCCGCGGAGATGGTCAGTGCTGCGAGTAGGTTAGCACCAGTCATCCTAAGATAGGCTGACTGGTGCTAACCTACTCGCAGCGCTGACCATCTCAGCGTAATTACGGCTGCCGCTCCCTCTGCTAGGCAGCCTCCACGACTGCCTTGATTCGAATATTTCCCGCTTTCTATTGCCCTCGCACCGAAGCCACGCGACGGAACGGTGAAAACTACGAATCTGAAAGGCAGTCGAGTGAAAAGCGAATAGAGCAAATTCAGAAATGGCAAAATGAGCGCATATTTTCAGAAACAAAGGAGGAGAAATGGATCTCTCTATCCAGTTGAAACATGCTGCATGGAGAACACAACATGCATGCATTTTCACTTCGCAATTTTATTCAGAATTCAGAACTTCCTTCAAAATTCAAAGTGTTGTAACTTTGAACTCGCAACTCGCAACATTAAACTCACAACATACCGGTGCTTGAAGTGGATAAAGTGGATAAAGTGTCTGGCGTTAATCAATCCACTTGGGATGCCCCATGCACGAATTTTTCTATTTTTGTTGACGTAGACATCATCAGTCCACTTTGAAAAAGATCATCTGCTTGTTATGACAAAAGTCACTCTGTCGTCTCAGTTCCATAACTTTCGAAAGACCTGCAAGTGCGAGACAGCTCTCAACATATTATTTTCCCGTTCTATTTTGAAAACTCGAAACTGTCATCGAACTAAGTTAGGTTGGTGCAAAAATAGTGCACGTTTTCAAACATTCACTTCAAAACGCTATAAGTCGCCTCAAGATCAACCTTATAAGTCGAAATAAGAACCATTACAGTCCACGCATAAAAAGAGTCTGCTGCATAAAAGTCCGAACTTTTGGAGTCCACAAACTTCCGGAAGTCGTTTTCGGCATCACCTTGGTTTTGGAGGACCTTACCTCTTAGGCAGCTGTCCAGATGTTTGAAAAAGTGGCAGTCGGTTGGCAAAAGGTCTAGCGAATATTGTGGGTGGGAATCGTTGGAAGTGGGAACCTAAATCGTTCAACTCCAGTAGCGTCACCCTGGAAATGTGTGGCCTTGCATTGTCGTGTAAGAGAATTGAGCCCTTTCTGTTCACTAACGCCGGGCGAAGAAGTTTGATTTTCCGGTACATTTTGTCTAGTTCTTTGCAGTACTTCTCTGCGGTGATTTTAACAAGGTTTAATTAAGCTGTAGTGGTTTACACCTGTAGCAGACCACCACACAGTCACCATGTTCGCCTTCGGGTGCATTTTCGGCTTCGAGAAATGCTTGAGAGCTTTATCCTTGTCCATCCTTTGAGCAGGATGCTTCTTGTTGTCGTAAAGAATTTAATTCACGTAACGATACTATCAAAAATGGATCACTCTTGTTGGGCAGTTCTCAAAACCTCGGTTTCCTTGGGACTCGCTCAGTTCATGCGGCACAGATTGTTCAACATTTCCAATTCTTTCCAAATGGCGGACGACTCTTGAATGGTCAACGCCTAGTTTTTGAGCCATATCTCGTGTTGTTTCAAGCGGATAATTTTCGATGATTGCCTTCACCAGAAGAGCGACCTCAACTTTTCTTAACTTCGAGTCTCATATCACCACAACGAAACCTTTGGAACCAACAAACCAAGCATTATCGTAGATTTTGTAGTGCTTCCCTCACCACAAATAGCGTTGATATAGAGAGCTACAGATTTGCCCAGCGTCAACTAGTAGAAAATTTGGTGTAAATCTTGCCTGGACATATTAGTTCCTAAGTCTTGGTACTGACCAAATACTGACTCTCGTTCACAAAACGCTATACGACTTCTAAGTTGGGCAATGAGTTATTGTGTCTCTTAGTAAAGCATTGCCGCCTCCTTTGAAAACAAATATTGAGCAGAAACACCTGACGTGATTACATCATGCGATTCTGAGAAGTGCTAGCCTTTGAAGAGCTCTGCAGACAAACCAAATCTTCACAATAAAATTGACCCAAGTATGAGAAGGAGACTTTTGAATTTTATGATTTCCCGTCAACGTCGCGAGAGTGGTTAAAGACTAAACAATCGTAGTTCCTTTACAAGATTGAAGGGATAATTTCTCTGGCGTTACTCCTGCAATTCGTAATCGTTGGGGTTCTTTGAACGCGTGTTGGCCTATACAATGATTTTAGGGCCAGCTGATGATCTAGTCAGTGTTTTTATCCTCTAAGACAAGTATGGTATGAATTTTTCGACCCCGAAGGGATGAAAGGATTGGTTGGCACTAGGGCGTTTTCAAACCATCGACAGTGCGGTTATGGTAGACGTCTTAATGATTGCGTTACACCCACTCCTTCAACAAGATAACCTGCATCAATATCATCGTATCAACTCGACGCTGTGTTACCAACCCTACCAGGTGAAGTCAGCCGCGCGATAAAGGAAATGAAACAAGGAAAAGCGCCTGGTTCAAATTCCATTGCTGCCAAATTGCTAATAACTGGATTTAAAGTATTAATTAGATTCCTAAAAAAAAAACTTCTCAACGACTGTTTTGAGTTGGTTAAATCTTGCGCTGAACTTCCTGATTCTTCAATAGTGCTGTTCTTTAAGAAGATGAGGAACAACTTGATATTAACAACTACTGCGCCGTTGTCGGTCGTATATAAGGAATTCGGTCTGTTACTGTAACATTTGAGGCTTTAGGCAAGAAGACCTTATATCTCCTGCCTTCTTCGCCGACGTTCTGGATACCGTTTTTGGTGGCATAGATTGGAAAAATCGATTATAATCTTGTTCTCTTCGCGCATAAGCCACGATACTTTTTTTTAAATGGATCAGACGTGAGAGACAAAAAATGGAACATGTTCAAACGATTCCTTGCATATTTCACTAACAGAAGATTACCAATGGAAGGCAAATTTCGATTTCATGCAAAACGTGTAGAACCTTCTGGAACTGGGAAGTTCAATAGGTGGTCGGTCCTCCCTGATTCTTGTTAATTGTCCCAAGGAGACCCACATTTGTTTGCATTTGTCAGGGTGGAGTCGCAGCCCATAGGCTAGAGTTAATTTTGATAGGAGGTTCACAACATGTTGCAACTTGTTGCCTGAAGCAAATATGAATACATCATCATCATTTTTGAGAACCACCAAATGACGTGCTGATGGTGCTAGGATGACATCAGCGGGACACTGTTCAACCGTTCTTCGCATGATGTAAGCGACGGCAAAATTGAACAAAAAGGGTGCTACAACCACTTGTCTCACTCCAGCTCCAACTTCGAAAAGTTAATTCCATCTGACTGATGTTCAAACAGCAGCAGTTGTTCTTCAATTCATGTCCTTAATCAGGTGTACAAACCTTCCATCGACGCGAAGAGCGTTGAGAAGACGGTCCCGATGATGAGAGTAGAAAGCTGCTCCAAAGTCCAGAAGGGGCAAGATAGGAACTGCATAAGCTTCGAATACCACTGCCACATTTCTATAACTCTTCTGATAATGAGAACTTAGTCAGTAGTTCATTGACCAAGGCAAAATTTAGCTTGTTCATAGAAATACCACGCTCTGCCCAGATTGAAGATCAATGAAGAACCAATGGCAGCCTGAGGTACTATTGACACCCACACAGATATGAGTCAGCTCATAAGGTGGTGCGAATTCCAAGCTATCTAAGGCATCAAAGCTGAACATAGCTTTGTTAGCTATCTGATACTCATCTAACAGTCAGCGAAGAATTGAGTTTTTCCGTCTACACCACTATTTCTTGTTAGTATCTTCGTTGCCCTGATTTTTGTTATAGTTATCAACTTCGAAGTTAACTCGTTCAGCTATCGACTAGAATATAGATTTTGAAGCTTACGTTGAAATGTTATGGGCGTGTTCTACTGCTCTTCCAATTATGTATGGGATCAAAAAAATCTGCAAGGAATCAAAAATCTAAACACGCCCTTATTTTTTCATAATCCAAATCAAATGATCATGATCATGCTATGTAATAACGGTCTTATTCTGTCACGTGTATGTGTCTGTATGTGTATGTGAAACGGAATACCGGAAAGGGAAGGAGAGACGGATACCACGTCGTCGAGTTAGTGCGCTGGCACCAGAAAGCTATAAAGTGGGGTGCGACGAGTCCTACAGTGTCGGATTGGTGTCTCGGCGCAAGAAAGCTGTAAAATGGAATAAGATGAATCCTACGGCGTCGAATTGGTGCGCCGACGTCTGAAAGCCACAAAATCATAAATCATAAACCATAAATCAAATAAAATGGAGCATGACGGGTTTCATGGTGTCGAATTGGAGCGACTACGCCACAAAACAATAAAATAGGGTGTGACGGGTCCTATCGCGTGGATTTGGTGCGCCAGCGTGGGAGTGCGGTGAAATATGGTGAGACGGGCTGAACGGTGCGGAATTGCTGTACCGTGGTGCCGTAGTATCGCACAATACCTTCATGTGCACGTCGCAAGAGGCAAGTGAGACGTTGCATCCGTTTCATATCCTTGGCTTCTGCACGTGTTGTTGTGCTCCTCTATGACTCCTCCGCGTATAAAATTTTCTAGCACGTTTGGCTGAAGTTGGTAACATGCCTTTTCAGAAAGAGAAAACACGCTCGCAAACGGCTGCTTAAACAGTAGCCAACATGATCTAATATGGAACGCTATCCTTATCAGTATGATAATTTCTTTCTTCATTTTACGTTAATCATCATTCTGTGGTAACTGTTAACCATGAAATTTCCCGCCTTCATTCAAAATTAAAAAGAGCAGGAAGACGTTGTTGGATGTACACAAATCAAATTTCAGAAAAAATGCCACTACTAAATTGCCACTACTTAATTTTGATCGATTGTGCAGGAAGCGGAACCTCTACTCGCTACACTACACCATCCATTAACGGTGCTTACGGCAAACAAACTTTGAAAATTATGTAATTGAAAAGAAAACTATCTAAACCAATGCATTATTAAATTTAGTACAGAGAGCATGTCCATGTACAACGCATGTCAAATATTGCAATACTTGCCTGAACATTTTATCCAGTAAAACCCTAAATAATTCTTCAAGCTCCTTTCTACTTTCTCCAGCTTTCTGTCGCTTCATGTCCATCTGTTCACTGCATGAAATCAACATGACCGGTAAGGTATATGAACATCAAACAAACACTTCTGTATCTTCGGGATACGCCTTTAGGTACAATTCATGTCTGTGAAGCATTTGTCGCGCCACTTAAGGCGTTGGATGCCAGTTACACATGCAAAAAAATGCCTAGAAAACGAAAAAATTAACGGAATATAGTATAACACTGATTAGTTGGACATTTTTTGAGCCATATTTTGTATTTCCATAAATGGATTACCAAGAACACCCGGCTCCGTGTTCACCTCTTCAACACTACCGTACTTGCTGCTTTGAGCTATGCTACAGAAACCTGGACATTTCGCAAGCAGGAAGAAAACGCGGTGAGCATCATTGAACGCGCAATTGAGGGAGTGATACTAGGAGTATCCCGCTTCACGCAAATGAGGAACGGGATTCAAAGTTCTCTCACACGTCAGCGATCGAAGATTAGAGATGCCGCCGCGTTCGCCAAGGAATGTAAAATAAGGTGGGCCGGACACGTGATGCACTTTAACGACAACCGTTGGACCAGAGCCGTGAGCGACTGGGTCCCTCGCGATATTAAGCGCACTACAGGAAGACCGCCTACCCGATGATCAGACCTCTTCACGAAGTCCTTCAAAAAAAGTACGACCCTCTTCGAGTTTTTCGCGAGAAGAGATGCCACTGGGTGAATCTGGCACGCGATCGGGACAAATGAAAGAATTACTGGCGGCCGCTCGACCTGTTCGAAGATCAACGGGAGTCGAGGTGATCAAGGTGATAAGTGGATTATTCCCCATAGGTGGTTTTCTTTTAACGATTCAGAACTGAAAAATAAACTCTTTCATTTCTTTCCTTTTCATTTCTAAACGGCATTTCACTTACATAAACTTCTTAAACAGCTCTACTTTATCTAAAGTTTCAAACAACTTCTATCGCTAGGCACTCTCCTTTTCTGTTCGATTAAAAAAGCGCATCGCAGAGGCTGCAGACGCGGCGACATAGATGGGCAAGGTGGAGTGGGTGTGGTGTCAGAAAGAGGCAGTATAAGAGAAGTGACCAAGATACTGTGGTCACTGTCAACTACTGATGCTCATTATCTTCTTGGATACACGGCGGCACATCATTCGAGTACATTTTGACCGTTCCCTTATAAAAAAATGCCTCGTTGCATCTCTGTATTATGAGATACTTATGATTTCTTAGAACCGACTTGCTACAAGAAAACTGCCCAGGCTTTTACTAAGGATAGGGTGCTTGACGTTGGTCATCCTTTTGGGATATGGATACTGACGACAGTTCATGACAAAACCGTCGAAGGAATAAAACCAACCAAACAAATGCTCGCATAGCATTCATGAGGGCGAGACAGTCCACAATCTGACAGGGAAACACCAACAAAGAATCTGCGTTATTCAGAAAAAAGAATTAAATTAGGGTAACTCAAAACAAGATAATTAAGACGACTGTAGACTCAGTATGTCATAGAAAGGGTGCCTATGTTTCAAAATGACTGTACCAAAATCTGGCCTATAAATGTGCAACAAGGTAGGTAGACATTGCAGCACCATATTACTAGTTTCAGACAGCATAGTGCCAGTTGGAAATAGCAGTTACGCATGAAATGAAGTGAAAATTGAGTTCCTTCTAGTCTTAGTCGAACCATTGAAAATTGACCTACTGATGAATGACATACGAAGAAGATCAGAATTTTGATGCTTGCAAGAAGAGTGATACACTTTGAAGAATGATACAGATTGCTAGACAAGGAACTTCATTTGTTTTATCATGACTTATTCCAACCTTACTGGGTGGAGTTGCAATAATTGCATTCGTTAACAACATCTGCAATTTCAGGCCATCGATACCACAGAAAAGATCGATAATGCGTTTGGGAAAGCGGGCTACAATACATTACCATAAACGAGCCATGATGAGGCTTGGGAAATAAACGTCATTGTGCAGCAAAAACTTCAAGTACCGAAGTAAATGCTGCTCTTGCTGTGGTTTCACGCATCATACTTGCTTTCTACTATCGAACAGTCCTGTTGTTCACAGTTAAAGACTACATACTCTTCTCAATAAATATTGTTCTGTAGAAGATATGTGATTTGATGCATGAATATGTGCAAAACATGTCATTCCACAAGTCGGTCTTAGGTGAGCGTTACCAGTATTGGACACAAACGAAAAGGTGATGTGTGTCGATCCACCTAATTTCAAGCGAAATGAGATGTAACAATCAAAGAAACCGGTCTGCAGCTGCAGAACATGGGAATCAAATCCGTACTCTTTCTCAAAAACAATAGTGGTGTTTGAGAGTATTGCTCTCTGCTCGCTGTATCAATAAATAAGTATTGCTGTGTAGGAGCACCAGCAACGACATAACATTAGATAACTACACATGCAGTATAGACAGTTATATCTCGCAAAGCGGTACGAGTGGCAAGAACTCATTTGTCATTGATTGTTATCGAAGTACTCATTCCAATTATTCATTAAATAGTGTCTTTCAAGAGTCTAGAAAGCTTGCAGTGTCTTTCTTGCCGATATTTCTATTTCGTGAACCAATTTCTATCATTCCTGTGTCTCCCAAGTGGTGTTATCAGAATTTCACTTCATTTTGTTTCCTGTTCTGCCATATGTTCAGTAATCCTCATCCCAAGATTCCTAAAGTTTCCACAATGCGAACGGCATCACTCGTCATACTCATTCTCATAAATGCGCCTCCCCTCATTAAACGACGGTACCTGTCGTATAATCTATTCCTAACAACCTGGCTCTTAATGTTTGCTTTGCATTACGAATATTCACCAGAATGTGATGAACAGCGGCACTGATGCCGCCAGAATTAAAGGAAAGGCAAAGAAGAACTCTGTCCTAGAATTTTGCTACAGACAGTGCGGGCCTTGCGGACGCACTGTATGGCAATTGGCGCGTGTGATTTTTGAAGCTAGTCCTCATGATTCCTGCTCTTGGTCGCCAGTGCATACCTCACTAGTGGTCTTGAACATGTAACAAATCACTTCGCATTTGGCTTTGGTTGTGCAGATTCGGCATGCAAGAAGATCTTCATGGAATCTTCTTTGCGATAGGACTTTACTCTAACATTACCACTAAAAACACTTATTAGCGCGTTGAGGTAGAAAAGCCTCTTTTGAGGTTTCCCATGTGAGCCTTCTCTATTCCGACTAACCTGATATTTGGTACCTTCATGTACTGAGTAGGGACGCCTTGGTTGTCCAAGGCTTCCACGACCGCTTCCGTCTCAACTGAGTCAAAGGTCTTCTTCAAGTCGATGAAGGTGAGACAGTGCGGCAACTTGTACTCTCGTGATACCTCGATGAGTTTCGAAACAGTGTGAATGTGGTCAGTCGTGCTGAATCCTATTCGAAACCCTGCGTGCTCGCATGGCTGTCCTTCATCCAAGGCTTTTTCAATCCTATTAAGGATCACTCTTGTAAAGAGCTTGTAGATGACGGACAGTAAGCAGATTGGGCGATAGTTGCCGATGTCATGTGAATCTACCTTTTCATACAGCAACACGATCTTGCTGATTTTCCACTGTTTAGGAACCTTGCATTCCGACAGGTAACGTGTAAAGAGCCTCGCCAGGGTGTTGATGATTACTGGCGGAAGGTTCCTCAGCTGTTCTGGTCTTATTCTGTCGGGACCGGGTGCCGTACGATTTCTTACCGACATGATAGCATATCGTATTTCGGACGGAAGAACCTCTGGAATGACATGTCTGTCTTCCCTCAGATGGTGAGGAGGCAAGTGGACATGGCTGTCGAAGAGATCAGAGTAGAAGTCGTAGATGATTTTCTCCATCCCCCTTCTCGATGCAATGGCTGTTCCCTCTGGGTTCCGGAGAGCAGTCATCCTCGTTTTGCGACTGGCGAGGTCTCGACGGGCATAGGGGATGCTTTTCCCCACCTCTGCAGCTTCAGCCAGCACTTCTGCTCTTCTCTCTTTAAGGTCTTCCTTTATCGCCTCTCTGCAAAGCCTTGCGAGCTCGGACGTGAGTTCTTGGTTCCCTGCGGCTCGGGCTGCTCCACGCTGGCGTATCAGCTCAAGAGTTTCAAGAGACAAACGTCTCTTGGTGGTTTTAAAACTCTCAGCCTTCTTCGCGCAGTCGTGAACGTGTTCAAGGAGCCGGTCATACTCCTTGTCGATGTTGTCCGTTGCGGAGTCTTCCCAAAAGCCGGCTAGCGTAGCGAAGAGATTCCAGTTGATGATAGTCCTGGTTATGATAGTTGATGATAGGGATTTCTCTCTCTGAACTTGGCGGCTTTCTCTGCTCTCCTTGTGAATGAAAATCTTTTTCGGAGGAGGCGATGGTCCCGTATAGAACTTTGGTACAACACCGACGTCCATCAGGCAGAACCTTTTATTGACGATGACGATGATCAATTTCATTATGATACCCTCCATCGGGTGACCCCCACGTCCAACGTAGAGAGGGGGGCTTCTGGATTTGCGAGTTCCCATGGATGGTCTTAGTCGTCATGATGAGCTCGGAAAGCTTTTTTCCCTGTTCACTACATTGAAGGCCATGGGTTCCGATGTGAAGTCCTCCAGGCGTTCTTCTGGGGCCAATTTGGCAATAAAATCAGCAATTATGACCATGCAGAAGATATGATTTTTTTCTGTAGAACTTCTCTAGGTCCATATACAAAGCTTCGACTTCTTTTTCGTAGCTTGATGTTGGAGCGTATGCGACAGCGAAGATTGTCAAAGCTGGTGTTGGACCACAGCTTCTCATCCGCAGACGTCCGATTCGGGTCGTAAGCTGTTCGAAAGAGTCGATGTTCTTTGCCGTACTCGTGTTGACGAGGACGCGAACTCCACCAACACCTCTACTGTCGCATGTTCCTAAGAATAGTTCTTCTCCAGTTTCATAGACGGCGTTGAGAGGGTGACGTCGTCTCTTCTCGGTCAGTCCGATGATGTCGTACTTGATCTTCTTGGCTTGCATCATCAGATCTCCGATGGCCGCTTCCGATGCAAGCGTACGTGCGTAATAAGTACAGATCGCCATCCTAGTCCTTTTCCGTTTCGGTAGCCTATATGACTCCTGCAACCCCGTCCTACCTGGCGCTACCGTACCAGGCTTCAGGAGACTCTTTCCTATTGCTGTATTTGCATAAAATTTAAAACCCATGGGCAGGTTGCAAGCCTCTAGTCCCATGAGTTTTTGGGAGAACTTCCGTTCTCCCGGAGTGGACATGTGGAGCTTATTTGTTGGAGGCGACTCCAAACTGCCTCCCTTGCCCCTCCCAGTCACTTGATTGCAGGCTTTTGACCAGACCGACGTGCGGGATACAAGGATGTCAGTTCTGGCTCAGCAGAAACAAGGAGTCCATCCCCTGAATCCACCTGCGTCTCTGGGCAAGCACAAGGTCGCTTTTGGTCGATTAGCCCCCTCTCCGCCATCCGGGACGCGCCATGTACCCTCGCGACTAACTGGCTGTGATCCCTCTAGTAAGGGAGATGGTGAGAAAATGGGATATACCTTTAAATCTTTTCAAAACAGTGGCGTTGCATTTCGAAGAGGCTCCTCACATCCCCTACCTATGCAATTCAACAACTATTCAATATCAAGAACAAGTTCGAGATCTTGGGGTGATAATTGATGAATCGTTTAACTTCTCCGCTCATTTTGACTTACTCACCAAAAAAGTGTTGTTGTCTCTTTTTATAATATTTAGGAACTTGCAAAGTAACGACCCTGATCTACTAATATTTCTTTACAAACCATACGTTTTGCCACATCTAGAATACGCCACGCCAGTCTGCAAACCATTCTTGAAGAAGCATATCAAAAAATTAGAAAAAGTTTAGCAAATTCTTACTAGACTGGTTTATTATAGATGCTTTCCCGATCCGGATTACCCTGGAACACTCCCTTCCTATAAAATTCAACTTAGCATTCTGAATCTAAAAAGTCAGAAGTAGAGACGAGTAGTTAATGATTTAGTTTTCGGTTTTCGTATCTTACGAATGTAAATTAAGCCAAAGGCTAGCAAGTACTGGATCTTCCGACCAACAAGCGAAAGAACAGGTTGCTTCAGTTTGCATTACTCTAAACTCTGACAGAAAATCTCAACTGTGTTCAACTTTTTTTTTCTACAGAGTTGCACGCTGGATTAATTTATTTCCTGCTAAGGTTATGTCTAGCCCAAATTCGAAGATATTCAAAAATAGCCTATCCAAATTGAGTGTCCTTACTTAATATTCTAGGTATGAGCGAAGCCTAATGTCCATTGTTTCAGAAATCACGATCAAATTGCTTCACTAACGATGACCACATTAAGCATTGGTCGACTCCTAACTCACAGATACACTTACTGTATGGCCAGTCCACGTATACCCTAAAATCCCATAGATAAGAGCGGTTTAATTTACCGGTGAAAAATGAATTGGAATGAAATTGAAATTGAATGCAGTCACCCCTCTAACTTGATGGATGGATAAATAAAAATCGGAGAAGAAGTTTAGAAGAAGCTCCGCCCTTCAACTCTAAACCCCGCCCACTTAATAAACAATTCATATGGAAAAATAGCGATTTTAACGGAATTTCTGCCGGAATCTCTCTAGAAATGCCGGAATTTGATCTCTGGATAGAACTTGAAGAGCCAATTCGATCAGTAAAATTCCATAGATAAGAGCGGTTTAATTTACCGGTAAAAAATGATTTTGAAAAAATATTTTTAAAATTTTATTTGTATATTAAACAACAAGGACTCCAACATACCTAAACATAACACTAAACTTTTCCAATTTCTACTTCGTCATCATCGTTTATATTCATCATGGCAAAATCGTTTTTGAGATTTTCCAAATCACACAATGCTTTTTCAAAGCTATGTTGAATAACATCAGATGAAATGGATTGGAAACTTTCGCTAACTAAAAATGCAGCTTCTTCGTAGCTCATCCTTCTCCTTATTCCACTTTTTGTGTAAGTTGCTTTAGCTTCATCTCTCATCCTGGTACTGCATCAATATTTCCCAAATTGAAAGGGGATACGTTTAAGGCTTCAGCTGTAACGAACTTTCGAAAATCCGAGCATTTTTGTAGATGGTCAGACGGTAATGGTTGACCGACACTTGTTCTTCTTCGTACAGAGAGCTTTTTTCGCGCAATAAACAGGATGCACCAATGCGCAGATGCTTTAAAATTTTGGTGACCATGCTCTTCTGCTAATTCCTTTGCTTTGGTCCTTATTTCTTTCACCGTGACAGTTCTATTTTCTTCTCGTTTTTTGACAACCCAGTTGTAGATGGCATCTTCAACTTCTTCAACGCTTGGTTTTTTTGTATCGTCGGGCTCTCTTCGTTGCTGGCATCTCTTGAAGAGTTTGTCGATCAACAACCCACTTTCTTATCATTGCTTCAGTGACTTCAAAATGACTAGCCGCTGCCAAGGTTCCATGTAAATCACGATAATTGACGGCGTCTAGCTTGAAAGCTGCTGTATACGATTTACGACGTTTCATAGCAGGTGATACAGGATAGAAAGAGTATAGAAAACAGTAAGAATAAAGGTAGAGTTGTAGGCTATTATTGCAATAATCATGAGCACACAACGCCAAAAAAAAACGTATACAAACGTCAATTTTCATTTTCTAGCACAAACCGCTCTTATCTATGGACCGCTCTTATCTATGGGATTTTAGGGTACTTCCGACATACGAAACCTATTTTGCTCAATGAAGCCTATTCACTAGCAACGATACCAAAGTGGTTATATCGCTTTTCTTTTTGAATTACTCCCTCATGTTACCTCCTTGATCACTTTCTCTAATTATCATACTCTGATCACTTCCATAACTTCCGCTAGTCTGGTCTAAACTGCCGTATGTCCAAATAGTGGCGATTTGTTCAATTTTATTATGGTAACTTACATCGGCACAAATCTACAAATTTGGCGCTCCAGAATCAAGTCGACGATCGCACATGCTTAACTCTTTATTATGCACTCCAATTGAGTCCATCTGATAAAAAATGAAGATCGCATGACCTCATGTGTAGTTTAACACCTACAGGCCATACCAAAGCCGAGATGTTCGACTCCATCTGGACTTCATCAAATACAGGTTCTGTTGATGTTGTTAATTTAATGTCAATAATGTTCGTGATAAGGTTGACAGTAGTTCAATCGTTCTCGTGTCTTGAAACATGTCATAGATACTTCGTTTGTTTTGTTTTCTCTTATTGTGCATACGAATTCTTAGAAGGAAGCTCTATTAGCTTTTTTTTGCTTTCTTCAGAGGCCCATATAGAAGTTGATTAAAACAGTCTCATGTTTGAAAAGTTCGACTTTCAATGAACCTCGGCATAGTTGAATGTAGTATCGAGTTTGATAAGCTGTACACGAGCTTGTTAAATAAATTTATTGGCTAACGTTTCGGCAATATCACCTTCTTCAGAGCCTGAAATGAGCGATTCAATTTACAATTTAAACGACCAACCTCTCCACAACTAAACTGATAAACTCCACGCCTACTTTCAATCACCAATTTAGCAACTACATTGAATGCTCATCTTAGATCGGAGAAGCCCAACATGAACCGTTGACTGATCGATTACGGGGGTGAATGGTTCGAATGTCACATTCGGATCGGAAGAACCATTCGAGATATGGCGCGAGTTCCCGCGTTATCGCCAGACATTCGCCCTTACGGTTATATTGCTATTGTGTATTAATATATATTTCGATATTGCCGAAACGTTAGCCAATAAATTTATTCAACAATCTCATGTTTATTCCGTCAACTACCACGCTATCCTTATTTCAGTGTTTTCACAGTCGTTTAAATTTATTTATTTATTTGATCTACATACCCAATATCAGGTTAGTCGGAATAGAGAAGGCTCACATGGGAAACCTCAAAAGAGGCTTTTCTACCTCAACGCGCTAATAAGTGTTTTTAGTGGTAATGTTAGAGTAAAGTCCTATCGCAAAGAAGATTCCATGAAGATCTTCTTGCATGCCGAATCTGCACAACCAAAGCCAAACGCGAAGTGATTTGTTACATGTTCAAGACCACTAGTGAGGTATGCACTGGCGACCAAGAGCAGGAATCATGAGGACTAGCTTCAAAAATCACACGCGCCAATTGCCATACAGTGCGTCCGCAAGGCCCGCACTGTCTGTAGCAAAATTCTAGGACAGAGTTCTTCTTTGCCTTTCCTTTAATTCTGGCGGCATCAGTGCCGCTGTTCATCACATTCTGGTGAATATTCGTAATGCAAAGCAAACATTAAGAGCCAGGTTGTTAGGAATAGATTATACGACAGGTACCGTCGTTTAATGAGGGGAGGCGCATTTATGAGAATGAGTATGACGAGTGATGCCGTTCGCATTGTGGAAACTTTAGGAATCTTGGGATGAGGATTACTGAACATATGGCAGAACAGGAAACAAAATGAAGTGAAATTCTGATAACACCACTTGGGAGACACAGGAATGATAGAAATTGGTTCACGAAATAGAAATATCGGCAAGAAAGACACTGCAAGCTTTCTAGACTCTTGAAAGACACTATTTAATGAATAATTGGAATGAGTACTTCGATAACAATCAATGACAAATGAGTTCTTGCCACTCGTACCGCTTTGCGAGATATAACTGTCTATACTGCATGTGTAGTTATCTAATGTTATGTCGTTGCTGGTGCTCCTACACAGCAATACTTATTTATTGATACAGCGAGCAGAGAGCAATACTCTCAAACACCACTATTGTTTTTGAGAAAGAGTACGGATTTGATTCCCATGTTCTGCAGCTGCAGACCGGTTTCTTTGATTGTTACATCTCATTTCGCTTGAAATTAGGTGGATCGACACACATCACCTTTTCGTTTGTGTCCAATACTGGTAACGCTCACCTAAGACCGACTTGTGGAATGACATGTTTTGCACATATTCATGCATCAAATCACATATCTTCTACAGAACAATATTTATTGAGAAGAGTATGTAGTCTTTAACTGTGAACAACAGGACTGTTCGATAGTAGAAAGCAAGTATGATGCGTGAAACCACAGCAAGAGCAGCATTTACTTCGGTACTTGAAGTTTTTGCTGCACAATGACGTTTATTTCCCAAGCCTCATCATGGCTCGTTTATGGTAATGTATTGTAGCCCGCTTTCCCAAACGCATTATCGATCTTTTCTGTGGTATCGATGGCCTGAAATTGCAGATGTTGTTAACGAATGCAATTATTGCAACTCCACCCAGTAAGGTTGGAATAAGTCATGATAAAACAAATGAAGTTCCTTGTCTAGCAATCTGTATCATTCTTCAAAGTGTATCACTCTTCTTGCAAGCATCAAAATTCTGATCTTCTTCGTATGTCATTCATCAGTAGGTCAATTTTCAATGGTTCGACTAAGACTAGAAGGAACTCAATTTTCACTTCATTTCATGCGTAACTGCTATTTCCAACTGGCACTATGCTGTCTGAAACTAGTAATATGGTGCTGCAATGTCTACCTACCTTGTTGCACATTTATAGGCCAGATTTTGGTACAGTCATTTTGAAACATAGGCACCCTTTCTATGACATACTGAGTCTACAGTCGTCTTAATTATCTTGTTTTGAGTTACCCTAATTTAATTCTTTTTTCTGAATAACGCAGATTCTTTGTTGGTGTTTCCCTGTCAGATTGTGGACTGTCTCGCCCTCATGAATGCTATGCGAGCATTTGTTTGGTTGGTTTTATTCCTTCGACGGTTTTGTCATGAACTGTCGTCAGTATCCATATCCCAAAAGGATGACCAACGTCAAGCACCCTATCCTTAGTAAAAGCCTGGGCAGTTTTCTTGTAGCAAGTCGGTTCTAAGAAATCATAAGTATCTCATAATACAGAGATGCAACGAGGCATTTTTTTATAAGGGAACGGTCAAAATGTACTCGAATGATGTGCCGCCGTGTATCCAAGAAGATAATGAGCATCAGTAGTTGACAGTGACCACAGTATCTTGGTCACTTCTCTTATACTGCCTCTTTCTGACACCACACCCACTCCACCTTGCCCATCTATGTCGCCGCGTCTGCAGCCTCTGCGATGCGCTTTTTTAATCGAACAGAAAAGGAGAGTGCCTAGCGATAGAAGTTGTTTGAAACTTTAGATAAAGTAGAGCTGTTTAAGAAGTTTATGTAAGTGAAATGCCGTTTAGAAATGAAAAGGAAAGAAATGAAAGAGTTTATTTTTCAGTTCTGAATCGTTAAAAGAAAACCACCTATGGGGAATAATCCACTTATCACCTTGATCACCTCGACTCCCGTTGATCTTCGAACAGGTCGAGCGGCCGCCAGTAATTCTTTCATTTGTCCCGATCGCGTGCCAGATTCACCCAGTGGCATCTCTTCTCGCGAAAAACTCGAAGAGGGTCGTACTTTTTTTGAAGGACTTCGTGAAGAGGTCTGATCATCGGGTAGGCGGTCTTCCTGTAGTGCGCTTAATATCGCGAGGGACCCAGTCGCTCACGGCTCTGGTCCAACGGTTGTCGTTAAAGTGCATCACGTGTCCGGCCCACCTTATTTTACATTCCTTGGCGAACGCGGCGGCATCTCTAATCTTCGATCGCTGACGTGTGAGAGAACTTTGAATCCCGTTCCTCATTTGCGTGAAGCGGGATACTCCTAGTATCACTCCCTCAATTGCGCGTTCAATGATGCTCACCGCGTTTTCTTCCTGCTTGCGAAATGTCCAGGTTTCTGTAGCATAGCTCAAAGCAGCAAGTACGGTAGTGTTGAAGAGGTGAACACGGAGCCGGGTGTTCTTGGTAATCCATTTATGGAAATACAAAATATGGCTCAAAAAATGTCCAACTAATCAGTGTTATACTATATTCCGTTAATTTTTTCGTTTTCTAGGCATTTTTTTGCATGTGTAACTGGCATCCAACGCCTTAAGTGGCGCGACAAATGCTTCACAGACATGAATTGTACCTAAAGGCGTATCCCGAAGATACAGAAGTGTTTGTTTGATGTTCATATACCTTACCGGTCATGTTGATTTCATGCAGTGAACAGATGGACATGAAGCGACAGAAAGCTGGAGAAAGTAGAAAGGAGCTTGAAGAATTATTTAGGGTTTTACTGGATAAAATGTTCAGGCAAGTATTGCAATATTTGACATGCGTTGTACATGGACATGCTCTCTGTACTAAATTTAATAATGCATTGGTTTAGATAGTTTTCTTTTCAATTACATAATTTTCAAAGTTTGTTTGCCGTAAGCACCGTTAATGGATGGTGTAGTGTAGCGAGTAGAGGTTCCGCTTCCTGCACAATCGATCAAAATTAAGTAGTGGCAATTTAGTAGTGGCATTTTTTCTGAAATTTGATTTGTGTACATCCAACAACGTCTTCCTGCTCTTTTTAATTTTGAATGAAGGCGGGAAATTTCATGGTTAACAGTTACCACAGAATGATGATTAACGTAAAATGAAGAAAGAAATTATCATACTGATAAGGATAGCGTTCCATATTAGATCATGTTGGCTACTGTTTAAGCAGCCGTTTGCGAGCGTGTTTTCTCTTTCTGAAAAGGCATGTTACCAACTTCAGCCAAACGTGCTAGAAAATTTTATACGCGGAGGAGTCATAGAGGAGCACAACAACACGTGCAGAAGCCAAGGATATGAAACGGATGCAACGTCTCACTTGCCTCTTGCGACGTGCACATGAAGGTATTGTGCGATACTACGGCACCACGGTACAGCAATTCCGCACCGTTCAGCCCGTCTCACCATATTTCACCGCACTCCCACGCTGGCGCACCAAATCCACGCGATAGGACCCGTCACACCCTATTTTATTGTTTTGTGGCGTAGTCGCTCCAATTCGACACCATGAAACCCGTCATGCTCCATTTTATTTGATTTATGGTTTATGATTTATGATTTTGTGGCTTTCAGACGTCGGCGCACCAATTCGACGCCGTAGGATTCATCTTATTCCATTTTACAGCTTTCTTGCGCCGAGACACCAATCCGACACTGTAGGACTCGTCGCACCCCACTTTATAGCTTTCTGGTGCCAGCGCACTAACTCGACGACGTGGTATCCGTCTCTCCTTCCCTTTCCGGTATTCCGTTTCACATACACATACAGACACATACACGTGACAGAATAAGACCGTTATTACATAGCATGATCATGATCATTTGATTTGGATTATGAAAAAATAAGGGCGTGTTTAGATTTTTGATTCCTTGCAGATTTTTTTGATCCCATACATAATTGGAAGAGCAGTAGAACACGCCCATAACATTTCAACGTAAGCTTCAAAATCTATATTCTAGTCGATAGCTGAACGAGTTAACTTCGAAGTTGATAACTATAACAAAAATCAGGGCAACGAAGATACTAACAAGAAATAGTGGTGTAGACGGAAAAACTCAATTCTTCGCTGACTGTTAGATGAGTATCAGATAGCTAACAAAGCTATGTTCAGCTTTGATGCCTTAGATAGCTTGGAATTCGCACCACCTTATGAGCTGACTCATATCTGTGTGGGTGTCAATAGTACCTCAGGCTGCCATTGGTTCTTCATTGATCTTCAATCTGGGCAGAGCGTGGTATTTCTATGAACAAGCTAAATTTTGCCTTGGTCAATGAACTACTGACTAAGTTCTCATTATCAGAAGAGTTATAGAAATGTGGCAGTGGTATTCGAAGCTTATGCAGTTCCTATCTTGCCCCTTCTGGACTTTGGAGCAGCTTTCTACTCTCATCATCGGGACCGTCTTCTCAACGCTCTTCGCGTCGATGGAAGGTTTGTACACCTGATTAAGGACATGAATTGAAGAACAACTGCTGCTGTTTGAACATCAGTCAGATGGAATTAACTTTTCGAAGTTGGAGCTGGAGTGAGACAAGTGGTTGTAGCACCCTTTTTGTTCAATTTTGCCGTCGCTTACATCATGCGAAGAACGGTTGAACAGTGTCCCGCTGATGTCATCCTAGCACCATCAGCACGTCATTTGGTGGTTCTCAAAAATGATGATGATGTATTCATATTTGCTTCAGGCAACAAGTTGCAACATGTTGTGAACCTCCTATCAAAATTAACTCTAGCCTATGGGCTGCGACTCCACCCTGACAAATGCAAACAAATGTGGGTCTCCTTGGGACAATTAACAAGAATCAGGGAGGACCGACCACCTATTGAACTTCCCAGTTCCAGAAGGTTCTACACGTTTTGCATGAAATCGAAATTTGCCTTCCATTGGTAATCTTCTGTTAGTGAAATATGCAAGGAATCGTTTGAACATGTTCCATTTTTTGTCTCTCACGTCTGATCCATTTAAAAAAAAGTATCGTGGCTTATGCGCGAAGAGAACAAGATTATAATCGATTTTTCCAATCTATGCCACCAAAAACGGTATCCAGAACGTCGGCGAAGAAGGCAGGAGATATAAGGTCTTCTTGCCTAAAGCCTCAAATGTTACAGTAACAGACCGAATTCCTTATATACGACCGACAACGGCGCAGTAGTTGTTAATATCAAGTTGTTCCTCATCTTCTTAAAGAACAGCACTATTGAAGAATCAGGAAGTTCAGCGCAAGATTTAACCAACTCAAAACAGTCGTTGAGAAGTTTTTTTTTTAGGAATCTAATTAATACTTTAAATCCAGTTATTAGCAATTTGGCAGCAATGGAATTTGAACCAGGCGCTTTTCCTTGTTTCATTTCCTTTATCGCGCGGCTGACTTCACCTGGTAGGGTTGGTAACACAGCGTCGAGTTGATACGATGATATTGATGCAGGTTATCTTGTTGAAGGAGTGGGTGTAACGCAATCATTAAGACGTCTACCATAACCGCACTGTCGATGGTTTGAAAACGCCCTAGTGCCAACCAATCCTTTCATCCCTTCGGGGTCGAAAAATTCATACCATACTTGTCTTAGAGGATAAAAACACTGACTAGATCATCAGCTGGCCCTAAAATCATTGTATAGGCCAACACGCGTTCAAAGAACCCCAACGATTACGAATTGCAGGAGTAACGCCAGAGAAATTATCCCTTCAATCTTGTAAAGGAACTACGATTGTTTAGTCTTTAACCACTCTCGCGACGTTGACGGGAAATCATAAAATTCAAAAGTCTCCTTCTCATACTTGGGTCAATTTTATTGTGAAGATTTGGTTTGTCTGCAGAGCTCTTCAAAGGCTAGCACTTCTCAGAATCGCATGATGTAATCACGTCAGGTGTTTCTGCTCAATATTTGTTTTCAAAGGAGGCGGCAATGCTTTACTAAGAGACACAATAACTCATTGCCCAACTTAGAAGTCGTATAGCGTTTTGTGAACGAGAGTCAGTATTTGGTCAGTACCAAGACTTAGGAACTAATATGTCCAGGCAAGATTTCCACCAAATTTTCTACTAGTTGACGCTGGGCAAATCTGTAGCTCTCTATATCAACGCTATTTGTGGTGAGGGAAGCACTACAAAATCTACGATAATGCTTGGTTTGTTGGTTCCAAAGGTTTCGTTGTGGTGATATGAGACTCGAAGTTAAGAAAAGTTGAGGTCGCTCTTCTGGTGAAGGCAATCATCGAAAATTATCCGCTTGAAACAACACGAGATATGGCTCAAAAACTAGGCGTTGACCATTCAAGAGTCGTCCGCCATTTGGAAAGAATTGGAAATGTTGAACAATCTGTGCCGCATGAACTGAGCGAGTCCCAAGGAAACCGAGGTTTTGAGAACTGCCCAACAAGAGTGATCCATTTTTGATAGTATCGTTACGTGAATTAAATTCTTTACGACAACAAGAAGCATCCTGCTCAAAGGATGGACAAGGATAAAGCTCTCAAGCATTTCTCGAAGCCGAAAATGCACCCGAAGGCGAACATGGTGACTGTGTGGTGGTCTGCTACAGGTGTAAACCACTACAGCTTAATTAAACCTTGTTAAAATCACCGCAGAGAAGTACTGCAAAGAACTAGACAAAATGTACCGGAAAATCAAACTTCTTCGCCCGGCGTTAGTGAACAGAAAGGGCTCAATTCTCTTACACGACAATGCAAGGCCACACATTTCCAGGGTGACGCTACTGGAGTTGAACGATTTAGGTTCCCACTTCCAACGATTCCCACCCACAATATTCGCTAGACCTTTTGCCAACCGACTGCCACTTTTTCAAACATCTGGACAGCTGCCTAAGAGGTAAGGTCCTCCAAAACCAAGGTGATGCCGAAAACGACTTCCGGAAGTTTGTGGACTCCAAAAGTTCGGACTTTTATGCAGCAGACTCTTTTTATGCGTGGACTGTAATGGTTCTTATTTCGACTTATAAGGTTGATCTTGAGGCGACTTATAGCGTTTTGAAGTGAATGTTTGAAAACGTGCACTATTTTTGCACCAACCTAACTTAGTTCGATGACAGTTTCGAGTTTTCAAAATAGAACGGGAAAATAATATGTTGAGAGCTGTCTCGCACTTGCAGGTCTTTCGAAAGTTATGGAACTGAGACGACAGAGTGACTTTTGTCATAACAAGCAGATGATCTTTTTCAAAGTGGACTGATGATGTCTACGTCAACAAAAATAGAAAAATTCGTTGATAAGACGAATCAACAGCATTTTCGTAATCATATTTGGGAATGTCAATGCCCATTTTTTCTACCGCCTTCTAGGAAAATGGTTACTCTTCAAGTAGAGCTCATTCTCCAAACCAAAACTGTACAGTTATGATTTAGGAACACGCAACCAGTGTGTTTTCTCTTTACGTGCGCGGTCCTAGACCATATGGCCCTATAAATTTTTCTCCCAATTCTCCACAACCAACATTGGAATTAAATTCTCCAACGACAAAATTATAAGTGGAACATCTAATTCGTGGAGAACTTTGGAAGGGTGATCGGAGTAGTTGGGAAACACTTTGAAAGAAATTGGCGTATTCGTTATCATCATGGTCAGTTGTTAGTGCATATGTTTGAACGAAGCGAAAGCGAATGGCTTTAGTGAGTATATCGATGTAAAAGACTCTTGCCGGAAAGGAGGTAAAATTATCAGCAATTTATTCATTTCTTATCGGTCGGAAACCCGGCTGAATAGGAAAAGAAATCCATGTGGCCGCTTAGCTGAACGTTTAGAACTTCATTCATTTTTCTGTGTATCAAAAGGTACCTCCGTTGTGTATTCTTTTCATAGCACAGCGATTGTTGTCTTGGAGCGGAGGGTACGACAGTGGCAAGAGACTATGCATGCTGAACCAGTAGTTCAGCGTCAGGTTGTCCAGGTGAATCGAAGTGACGTAAGTGAAAGCGAAAAACCACCGATCGCCCACGGTGGTGTTTGTATAGAATGTCAACAGATTCAATCAGTGGAGGATGCCATAATGCAATTGGCTATGTCGCTGTCGGTAGGTATCGCCTGACGGATGTCCCTGTTGTATCAAAGTGCTGCACTCGTCGGCCATCATCTCTTTCAAAAAAGTCTTCTCTTCATTCGGAAAGGAGGTCATGATCGATCTTAATACCTTTTCACGACTGTACGAGCAAAATTGAGTGTTTAGAACCACTCATCTCTGAAATCAACATGTTCTTTTCAAAACCATACTGAACCCCAAGCAGTTGTTGAATATTGTTACTAATCACCTAGCTCAAATCAAGTGTGTTCCAACTCATCGGAAAGAAATCGCTGTAGAACATTTTTCTTATTATTTGCCGCCGGTAAACTGTTTATAAGAGGAGCCCTGCACAACATTGAAGAAACACTAGGCACCCGGACGAGTACCGAGATACAAAAAGGGTTCAACACTACACCACATAAACATTGCTCCAAAACTCATCGAAGATTAGTAGGAGTACAAAATGAAGTTGTTCCTCACTTTCATCAAAGTAGAGAGGGATTTCTTTGACTTATTCTACACATGGAAAGGGTCATGGAAATCTGAAATCCCACTCACATGCAACAGAAAGAATATGTACTAGTGCTCTAGCAATGTTTAATACATGTCGGAAAACAGACTTGATGAGCCACATTTTTCCCGGCTAGTTATAAGAAAAGAGCGGCTTTGGTAGTGTATGTTCGAGAAGTCACCTCCAACATTACCGTTCATTCTGTTTAAGAGATCTTAGCACATCGCAAGCAGGAGGAAAATGCGATCTGTTTATCGACAAGCTAATGCTAGAGGGGTCTCTTTTCATGCAATTAAAGTAAGATTGAAAGTCTTCTACGTCGACGATCAATGATTACAAATACTGAAGTATCTCCTTGGAAAGTAAAATAATGTAAGTCAGACAACTGACGCGTTTCAATGACAAACGCTGGACAAGCGCAGTAAGTGACTGCATTCCACCAAATGGAAGACGCACTACAAGGAAATCGCAATTCCAATGATCAGATCTCTTTGTGAAATCTTTTCTACAACAAAAAAAAGTAATGCTCTCTGTGTCGGTCCACGAAAGAAGAAGCCAGTGGACAACTTTTACACGTGTACAACGGAGCAGGGTGGCAAGTTTAGTGTTATTCCGCCATCTCGTTTTGACAAATGGAGGAAATCTCCTGGATACTGGACGCTCTGGCTCATTATCGAGCTTGAAGTAATGTCTCAAATGTCTTCCTTATACACGGATAAACGGAATGAAAATGTGTTCCTTTACATACCACAATATTAGTTCATATAGATCCCGCTTGTTTAGTAGGAAAATTATTTAGAACATAAAACTGGACTTCTGTTTACAAGAATATGAAGAACCTGACTTTGATCTGCAATATCTGGCCATCCGTATGAGTACTCAGAAGGTCCCATGAAAACACAACACTTAAAATTTAACCGTTTGTCCTCCACAAAAGCAAAGTTTGTTGGCAACTCGCAAAGTACTCGAGCGTTATGGTCGTAAATGAGAAGACAATGCTTCACATAGTAAAGGAACATTGATGGCAGCCGGAGGCACTCTAACAGCCTCGCCATGAGAGCTGGGTCAGCCAATATGGGGTGCGAGAACCTGACGGTGTCGGAATTAACAGGGACTTTCCTAATGAGGTTAGTTACACAATTCCGGCAGAACAGCTGACATTTCCCCCATCAACAGCTTCACTTTTAGTCAATGTCTTCATTGTCGACCTTTTTTTTTTGTTCAAAGCATGAACTTTGAACTGAAGATTTCGGCCGTCGGCTATAGTCAGATTTAAAAAAGTTTGTCTTAAGATGTTATAAATGTGTGCAACTATGTACTTGAACATATATGCGTTTAAGAACGCTTGCAAGTTCACGATTTGTAAACTGTAAAAATTCCAATAACCTGCACTACGAAATTATTTCGACAGCATGCAACTTTCTAGTCGGTTTTCAATTCAGTAGTTAAGGCGGTTTCAGCTCGGTAACTAATTCTTTGTAGGCTAGTGTGTCTCGGTTCTACACCCGTTGCAATTTTTTTTAAATGTAAATGGATTTCCCCAGATGAAAAGGCTGAAAAACAAGCATTTTCAATTCCTTTAAAGAAACATAGAATTCTGCAAACGGTCTCCTGCTATTATACTAGAACTAAGGTGCAGTCCATATGTTTCGAAGCTTTCCAAACTCCTGGATTTTAGAAAATGCATTTTGAAATCAAACTCCAGGACTGAGATCGTGTGAGGGACGTGAGGCTATTAATACTGCCGTCTGCAGTAAAAATAGCAGTCTGCACTTCCGTACTTTGCAGAGCAACAGTACAGTTCCAGCATCTTCAGGGGACCGTTTAATCAGAGGACGTGAGAAATGACTCCTTCCATTATCATTTCATAGTAGCCGGTCTTAAGCCATCGAACACCTGGTCTTGGACCTAGACATCTGGTTACCATGTACACCTAGATATGCGCCGTGGCCGCACTTAATTTTGTCGAATACAAATGATAACAAAAAGAAGAGATAACATACGACTTCCAAGATTGAGATGATTGGTACAGTGACAGTATCCATGGTACTATTCCGCCTAAATATATAACATTACTGCTGAAAATTTACCGGATCAAATGATGTGGTTTACCGAATGACTGTCGACTAAAAGACTGGTTTTGATGAGCCACCACGAATGAAGACAGAACAAAACAACAGAGACATGTAATAAATGTTCGTGTTTGAGTAAATTTCTGAGCCATTCCTTCGAAGAAATGCTTCTGAAAATGGTTGTTACATAGGTAACGTTACGGAAATGTTACGCAAAGAAAAACAAATAGAGTAGCCTTGTGCTACGTTAAGAGAAAAATGCAGCGGAAAAAAAAACACAGAACTGTCTTATTTGTCCTTTTTTTCAATCCAAAAATAGCATTCGAGCTTGCAATTCACAATTTTAAATATTCTGCTGCGTTTAAACACTCTATTTTGTCAAGTAACTGAGCTTATGCAAGAATATGAGTGATACAGTAAAGTGGTCTTTGCGAACACAAAAGAAGAATTTTTCGTGCCTCAACTATGTTTGAGAGAGACAAAAGTTGAGCAATAATGCACTAGTGAAGTGTAGTTCACTGAGGCGGATCCCAATCAGAAACATAGTGCATGGAAGCAACGGAAGTGGTTATAAGAAGAAAACAGGTGGAGCGCCACATGGCTCAGTCATGCCTTAAAAGACTATGGAAAACCAACGTACACACGTTATTATAGAACACAGGGACTTTACACATGAAGTGGGACAGAACTGACGTTTAGAATAATGTGGTGAATGTAAACAATGCAAGAATTAAAATGTAAGTCATGACGTGATTATGCAAGGAATCTTTGGAATTAAAATGCGTTGCATAAAGCATCACCTTCGGATACGGTCGTTCTATTTTCAAAATTGGAATCATTGGACCGACCTCTTAAATCCCAGAAATTGAAGTTAAGGTAGCAAGGAGTGGGTCTTTTCCTTTTTTTTGGTAAATGTACATAAAAAGAAAAAATGAGAAAATGAAAAGATCGGCAGATGTTGTCTAGTAACATGATCAAAGCATTGTATTGCATTGGTTTTTTTTTTTTTAGTTTACAATTTCACAATAAAAGAGTGAAAGTAGTGGCTAAGTATTTCGATAGAGAATTTCTCACCCTACACTGTACTGGTGTTCCAGTTTTTTCATTCTATTGGTCCTGTAGTTTTTTTCAAGGTCCTACTATGCAGTGTTCAGTGGACATAACACAGCATTCCCGTAGCTTCCGTTTCTAACATTTAATCGAAAGTACAAGGCAGCTAAAGCTGCTCATAAAAGTGCTATACTATGCTGTATGAAAAGAAGAAGAAGAAGACTTAGAAGCCCGAAGGAGATCAAGAAAAAAGAAGACTCAAAAGAAGCCCGAATTAGAAAGACTCAGAGGATGCCCGAATGAGATCAAGAAGAAAGAAGACCCTGAAGAAGTCCGGAGGGGATCAGAAGAAAGAAGAGCGAGTTCATTAGAAGACTTGAAGATGCCAAGAGGAACTGAAGTAAAGCCTCCGAAGGCTCAGCTGGAGAAGCAATGGTTAAACAAATGCGGCTTCAACATGAAGAAATGTAGACGCTGTTCACCGCCGGTGCACCTGCTCATAGACCCCCCGCCCAGGAAGTCAGCAAGGATAAACACGATCAGCTGAGTAAGGATGTGCAAATGTTCGTGTCCGACGAAGAGGAAGGTCACACATTCGCCAATTGGTACAAGAGATACGGCCCTGTCATCGGAGATTCAGCCTTGTCAAACAACAAAGAGCGCGATTTGATCCCCTTGAAGCTGGATGAGGATGCATATCGCAGGTATGCTGATCACATTCTACCGAAACAACTGCACGAGATCGACTTCGAGAAGACAGTCGCGCATCTGGGAAAGCTGCTTGCGTCCGAGAAGACATTGATTCGATTCGACGGTACGATTGTCGCAAGATAAATTGCCCGCCGTGGACGGTCAGTTATGTACCATTCCGCAACTACGCTAACACGATCAAGCGGATGGAGCCGAAGGAGCTCTACTACACAGCACTGAAGGCGCTGCAGTTCACAGCAGAATTTCAAGATCCATCGCTCCGTGAAGTTCGTCTCGGGATGCTCCATCAACTAGATACTCGTACAGAAGGTGCGCCGTGGACGAGAGTAGACCTTGCTTGCCTGCTGAATGTATCCTTTCGTCCATCCATATTGAACGGATGATCTTTGTCATATCACGAATCCCAGACGAAAGAAGGTACTTAGGGAGCATTTCGATATTCGCCTGGACATATTACCTCGTAAGTCTTGGTAGTGACCAAATACTTATTCTCTTCAAAATCACTTCAGCACAAATAACCACAACGAAGTCGGCTAAAAAAACGCTCTGCAGCTTCTAGATAGGAAAACTGAGAGGAATGAAAAATTTGAAGTGAATTTAAAGCAACGAAAAGCGCGCTTTTTTTGCACCAACTTAGCAGCTGGAGGAATGAGTCGATTGTGTCAGTTAAGTTACAAACATTTCACCAAAAGCTCTTCAAAATTGTATGCATAAAGTAGATATAATAATAACGGGCTTGTGTAGTCGGTTGAAGGTCCGTTGTAGCCATATGGTTGTTGGTTCGAAACCGCCCTGGTGCCAACCAAGCCTTTCATTTCTCCAGGGTCAATAAATCGGTACCCGACTTGTCTGGGAGGATAAAAACGCTTCCAGAGTCTCAACGATTACGAATTGCAGTAATCGGAATTGGCGCAAATTGCAGTTGGTGCACACCAAGTGGATTGATGCGCCAGTGATTTTATCCTTTAAAATGTAGTACATAGTCAGAGTGGCAGGCCTCACAAAAGCTCTCTCAGCGATATAGCTTTGAATGTTGTAATAAATGCATCTGAGGAGTTCGTGTTTTACAAATGTGGTGTTTCACTGAGTGGTATAGAACTTGGGATTGAAGTTTTAGTGTTGTTCAAAGGAAGTGAACTTTCACGCTGCCTTTGTAGTAATCTTCGACGTAAACACTTCTTAAAAGCCAAAAAGGAGCATCTGCAGCGAGCACTTGATCCACAAATGGTGCGAAAGCCTGATTTGCGATCTTCGATCAGCAACGTCCGAAGTTTCTTCTATCTAATCATTGTAACCTATCCAAACTATCTAAGAATAGAAGTAAAGAGACGGCGAAACATTACATGTCATTTGATAGAGATTTTTCTGGAGCTACAAGGGAGCGGTGTTCTGATTTTTAAGAATTATGTTGTTATTGATTATTGTTATTTCGAAACATTAGAATGAGGTATCGAATGGACGCAACGGAACGGGAAGACGAGCAGTGAAGTTGGTCTGTTGAACCGCAAAAATTGAAAACGAAAACGAAAGCCTAACAAGCCGCTAACACTGCTGCGTACATTTCGCGGGTAAACAAGAACCTCACAACAGAGAAATTACGTACAATGGCAAAGCGCAATATATACGCGGCAACATGAACTAACATGGTTAACATGTCTAGGGCTCCAACACCTTCTTCTTAAGATGCATCACGTACGTCTTCATTTTTGGATCGGCTTGCAAATGACTGGGAGGTCCGCGTTGTCGAACTGGTCGAGTTGTTGCCGGCGGCACGATGGTTGGTGGTCGATCTTTGACATTGTCCTTGATGTTGGCGATCGTCCTTGCCCTACCATGTTACCGCCGGTCTTCCTGGCTCATGGTGTTCGTCGGCAGCACTGCAAAAGTTCTGCAGGTTTCTCCGACGTCTCTCCTTTCTTAATGTGACCGTAGTTCCTTTCTGCAGACTTTGCTCGCGTGACATATTGCCTTCTCGGTCCCATCTGGCATCCTGTGCAAAATCTCTGATCCAATTCCATAGTCTGATGCATCGGCTGCGACAATTATATCCAGACTAGGATCAAATCGCATCACGAGCAGGTCTGAAGCGAGCACTTCCTTGGCGCGATTGAAGGCTGCTTCGCATTCTTCATTCCATTTGAACGGAACGTTCTTCTTCAACAAAGCCTCCAGCGGTGCGCGTAACTGGTGCATCTTCGCGACAAACGATCAATAGTAGTAAATCGTGCCAGGGAAGGAACGAACTCTGTACACCCACCCGTCATTATTAAATCTACTCTATGTAATTTGTTATAAGACGTTGACTCTGTTAGTGACATTGGAGAGGCCAAGCAGTTCTTTGATTATGACGTCGCAGTATCACACAACAATTTCGAAAAGCTCTTGGTGAAATGCTTGAAATGTAACTTAACTGACACAAGCGACTCGTTTCTCCAACTATTAGCTTGGTGCAAAAATAATGCGCGCTTTTTGCTGCTTTATCTTGACTTCAAATTCTTTCATTTCTCTCAGTTTTCCAATTTAGAAGCGGTAGAGCGTTTTGTAGCGGATTTCGTTGTGGTTATTAGAGTTGAAGTGAACGAGAATAAATATTTGCTCAGTACCAAGACTTACGAGGTAATATGGTATGCGAATATCGAATTGCTCCCTAAGTACCTTCTTTCGTCTGAGATTCGTGATATGGCGAAGATCATCCGCCCAATATGGATAGACAAAAGGATATCTGAATCGTGGAGACACGCTATTATAAATTCCCTTCACAAGAAGTTATCCGTCACGGCTCCTAGGACTTATCAAGGAATCTCTTTGCCGCGTGTTATGTATAAGGTTTTGGAGCGGACTATCCTGGACCGAACTATTAAACATTCCGAAGAATCAACGCGCGACGAGCAAACTGGCTTTCGTCCTGGACGATCTGCCACTGACCAGGTGTTCATCGTCAATAGAGCGATCGGAATCTGACAGCGATATTCGGAGCCAATGCAATTAGCGTTGTTGGACTTTGAAGCCGCTTTTGCTCCGTCTTCACATCGTAGCCGTCTTCTCAACGCGCTCCTAGCCGATGGAGTACCAGAAACGTTCGTTCGCTTACTTGATATCATGAATCAAAGAACGACTGCTTCAGTTCGAACACCGGCTGGATATATAACACCATTCGAGGTGGTAACTGGAGTAAGACAAGGGGCAATGGCAGAATATTTCCTGTTTAACTTCATCATTGACACACATGTAACGGTAACACACGTAACAGTTGCAGTAACATCATGCGAAGAACAGTAGGTCAGTGTCCTGACGACATCGTCTTAGCACTATCAAGGTATCCTCGACTGGTCTCGAGTACGCTGACGATGTTGTTATATCCGCAGAAAGCAGTACGAAACTACAAAATGTAATCAACCTTGTATCCAAGCTGGCTGCAGCCTATGGACTACGTCTACGCCCTGAAAAATACAAGCAGATGTAGGTCTCCTAGAAACCTTGCACGGGGATCAAGGTAGAAGGACAACCGATAGAACTTGTCGATGGGTACTGTTACTTAAGCTGTACGCCTAAGAACAGTGGCAGAAAGGTATTCAGCAAAGATGCACTAACGCCATTTCCGCATTTCACTCCTCAAAATTCCTGTGGTCGACCCCCCTCACCAAGGAATTCAAACTGCGAGTCTACCGATCCCCAGTCTACAGATCCTCATCATGATGTACGAATCGGAAACTTGGGCAGCACTTACTACAGTGATGAAAAGCCTTGTTTGCAGCTGTGAGCTGCTTAGACGGCTACTTGGCTACTTCTAGCCTAGGGTATGCCACAATGAAGATCTTTACGCAGAAATTGATGTGGTTTACCGGCGGATGACACGTGGAAATGTCAACATCTTGCACCGTCATCAAAAGTAGCCACGGAAAATCGTCTTCGCTTCTTGGTCACATATTAAGGAGACCAACAGATCGCCTTGTTCAACGAGTTTTTAGGAGTTTCTTTCAGGAGTCAGATTCAAGCTCGAAGAGGCCACCTGGCCGAAAAAGGAAGTTTTGGGGTGAGGTGGTGAAATAAGCTCTAAGGACAGTCGGTGTGGATAGGCCACTCAGGCAACACGTAAAGGTTCGCAACATATGGAACAACAGAGAACGGGTTGATTGCAAGCTCTCGCAGAAGATCGAGAAGGCTGGGCAAGGCTATGTTCAAGGACAGCACACCTAGGCCAGGATGCGGGTAATCGCGTCAGGCGAAGATATGAGCCCGCCGATTAAGTCAAGCCAAGTCATGTCCAGGCAGGATTTCCACCAATTCTTCTTTATGAGTTAAACCTGGGCAGATCTGTAGCTTTCTATATCAACGTTGTTTGGGGTGAGGGAAGCACTACCGAATCTACGGTATGCGTTGGTTCCGAAGGTTTCATTGTGGCGATATGAGCCTCGAAGTTAAGGAAAGTTGAGGTCGCTCTTCTGGTGAAGGCAATCATCGAAAATGATCTGCTTAAAACAACACGAGATATGGCTCAGAAACTAGGCGTTGACCATTCAAGAGTCGTCCGCCATTTGGAAAGAATTGGAAATGTTGAACAATCTGTGCCGCATGAACTGAGCGAGTCCCAAGGAAACCGAGGTTTTGAGAACTGCCCAACAAGAGTGATCCATTTTTGATAGTATCGTTACGTGAATTAAATTCTTTACGACAACAAGAAGCATCCTGCTCAAAGGATGGACAAGGATAAAGCTCTCAAGCATTTCTCGAAGCCGAAAATGCACCCGAAGGCGAACATGGTGACTGTGTGGTGGTCTGCTACAGGTGTAAACCACTACAGCTTAATTAAACCTTGTTAAAATCACCGCAGAGAAGTACTGCAAAGAACTAGACAAAATGTACCGGAAAATCAAACTTCTTCGCCCGGCGTTAGTGAACAGAAAGGGCCCAATTCTCTTAACATGTAACAATGCAAGACCACACATTTCCGGGGTGACGCTACTGGAGTTGAGCGATTTAGGCTACGGGACTTTCCCCACCCACAATATTCGCTAGACCTTTTGCCAATCGATTGTCACTTTTTCAAACATCTGGACAGCTGCCTAAGAGGTAAGATCCTCCAAAACCAAGGTGATGCCACTACCGGAAATTTGTGGACTCTATAAACTCTTATGCAGCGGGAATAAACAAACTTGTGTCTTGTTGGCAAAGATGCGGAGATTGTAACAGTTTTTATCTCGACTGAAAAAGTTGATAAAAAGAGATATAGTGTTTTGAGATGAATGTTCGAAAGCGCATATTACTTTTGCACCAACGTAATAGTTACCACAGGTTATCGCGGCTCCAACCTTTTACAGCTGTCTCTCTTGGGGACTAAGACAAGACAAGTGCCCCCTTTGTCTTTGTGTCTAACAATTGCTCTTGACATGAAAGTTCGCCTTCTCTGAAATTATAAGAAGAACTCTGAATTTTGCCTTCTCAACGTGCCTTCTTGAATTTCAAAATTCCTAACACTTGCTTCGTTCATTGTCTATGCTGCCAATCAAGAGACTCCTGTTGTCACGGATGCCTTATATCGTTCTGTTCGCTTGTGTGGCTGAAATCTTATTCAATGATTGCGTCTGGCTCACTCTTAGACTCTGCAATTCTTTACCGCCTTGGTTACGCCACATTCCCTCCTAGCACTGAAAAACTTCTTGGCCCAAAAGTATCGTGCTTTGCATGCAACTTTGGTGTTTGTGGCAGCCACCTTCTTTAACTCTCACTGACAAGCCATACAAGTAAAGGCTGTTATTCTGCCCCTTAGGTTCTTCCTTGCCTTTTTCCCACCCGCTAGGTCCGTAGGACCAGAGAAACCAACAGAGAAGCCAACACTAGCATTTAAGCACTCAATCATGGAGTAGCCCTCTGAGTTCGAAAGCAGTAGCAAAGTACTATGTGGTTAGATCACCTAGACGCAGCAAGATGGAAAATAGATCCTTTTATCCAACTAAAAGTTATATCATCAGGTGCATATCATGGAGTACCAAAAGGTTGGAGATTTTATGACTGATAAGAATGATACGCGTGACCTACATTGACCTCATTTGAAGAACTTCATACTAATAAAGATTACCTCAAAAAGATACTGCAGGGAAAATAATAACTTGCATATACTTTCACATCTCATTATTTCACACATTTTGCGCCCTAACTGATTGTTCTATATAAACTCGCAGTGCATAAGTGTGTGATTGTCACGATGTCATTCAACGAATTCATGTTCAACTTTCAACTGCAGCAACTATGCGAGCTGCAATTTTATGATCAAAATTTGCAGTTATACCAGGTAATCTACGTCTACACCTTCACAAATCTTAAATGATTACAATTAAAGAATAAAATGAAACTTACCAGTCCTTTTTATGTTTATTGCAAAATGAACCCGGTTTGAGCAATTCTATTTTGCAAGTTCTATGCAGATATAATGTTTATATAGAATGCGTGTCAAATATTTTAATACTTGCTTGTACGTTCTATGTTACTGTGTTACTGTGTTACGTTCTATGTTCTTTAAACTCCTTTCGACAAAGTTTTTTCGCTCTATTTCTATACCAGCCTGAACGTCCGGCTAAAGCAGGACTTCAAGCTTATTTTGGTGTTCGCTTCGCTCGCCTTCACCGTTCAATAAGAAATAACAGTAACGACATGTTTGAAATTAGAATTGCTTTTTTATCAAAGCTTTATCCATTTTTTTACCCGAAAATTTAAGAGTAGATGAAAGATTTTATGGTTTTTAATTAAACGCTCAGTTCTATATTTAGAGAGCAATCCAGCTTAATTTTACATCAATGTTTCTCTCGAACCTCCACAATTTGGAGACATCATTCGAAGTATGAGTCTCCTCCGTTCTCCACTGTTAGCGAAGAATGATGTGCTAACATGAAATGACGTGAATATCACTGTCGTAGTGATAAAAATGACGTTGTACGTCAGATCGCGTAAACTGTTGGCTACTGTGTGTTGTATTTGATCAGCCGTTCGCACGTGCTTTTCGTCTTTTTGAAGCGAACAGGGAACTTTGTATCTTCGAGATATACCTTTAGGTACAGTGTACGTCTGCGAGGCATTATTGGCGCTTCCTTACGCGTTGGATACCAGTTTTACCCAGCTTATATACTTACTTAGATACTTAGATGGCCCGGCATCTCTTCCACTCGTTTCGTTCCCTCGCCATTGTCATCTAAGATGTTCTCAAGTTTCGTGAGTGACGTTGAGGAGGTCCTTGAGCCGTATCCAGCTGAGCTCCGTGTAGGGAATACTTCACCCCATCTCGTTGGCCGTCTTCTTCGAAGGTGTTTAGCATCTCTTCGGATCCACTCTAGCGTTCTTTTGGTCCATCTACCGTCGATTCTTTCCATAGTGTGACCGGCCCATCTACGCTTTGCTTTCGATATATAATCCGCTGTGTCGCGAAGACGAGACATTCCTCTTAACTCGTAGCCGCGAAGGTAGGCTAGGTGTTGCGCGCGCCGGTTAAACTTCAGAAGGCATCTCTCAAGGGCTCCGTGGGTAGTAAGTAGCTTCTTAAACGTGGCCGCGGTGTCTGCCCACGTCTCCGCTGCGTAACAGAGCGCTGAAAGGACTGTCGAGTCGAACAGATGGGCTCGAAGATCTTGGTCCGTCAGTTAGTCCGTAGCTTCCCTGACGGCTGCGAATGCTGCCCATGCTGCTCTCATTCTTCTATTCAGTTCTCCCTTCAAGTCGTTTTCCATGTTCATAGAACGCCCGAGGTATACGTATGATGAAGTTTCCACGATTTGGGAGCCTTCATGTTGTACTCCTCGTCCGCGAAAAGAATGCTTCGAGAGAAATCTTCCATCAACACATATGCCCCTTTCTTTCCAGGGAATTGATTCCATTATCCATTGCAATGCAGCCGTGAACAGCTTCAGCGATATAGTATTGCCTTGTCGTACCCCCTTTCCAATGGGTATGGTGAGAGGGCGGTGGAAAAGCTGTATCCTAGTCGTGCATCGATCGTAGCAACTGGCTAATGTCCTCAAATACGACGCGTTCACACTTTGATCGACCAGCGCTGACAGTACTGCATTCGTTTCTACGCTGTCAAAGGCTTTCTCATAGTCGACGACGGTTAGAACAAAGGGCAGGCGGTATTCCCGGCAAACCTCTATGACCCTCGACATGGTCTGGATGTGGTCCAAGCAGCTGAACCCGTGGCGGAATCCAGCTTGTTCTTGAGGCTGGGCTTCATCCACCGTCCTAGATATGCGTGTGAGGATGATCTTGGTGAATACTTTGTATAACACGCTCAGCAAACATATCGGACGGTAGTTCCGAAGGTCCTCTCGGTCACTTTTTTTATAGATAAGAACGAAGTCTTCCACTGGTCTGAGATCCTTTCTTTCTGAAGGTAGGATGTCATGTGCGCTGCTAAGATCACATGAAGTGGATGGCCACCAGCCCGAAGAAAGTCTGCTGATATAAAATCAGGTGCGGGAGCTGTGCCAGGTTTCATGCTCTTGATAGCGACTCGTTCTTCCGAAGGGAGAATCCGTGGTGGACTTCACCAGAGTGGGGATGATCGGGCTTGATACAAGAGTTGATGAACGGAAAAGGTTCGAGTAGAACCTTTCCGTAATGATTTCCATCTCACGACGAGAAGACGTGCGAGTCCCGTCTTCGCTCAGCAAGGCTGCTAGTGGAATATTATATTCGCGGAGATCTCTGCGGCACTTCTTTAGACTCGTTCTTCTTTGTGCTGCCTCCAGAATCTTCATCTGCCTGTATTTCAAAAGATCCCCCTGCAACGCTTTTGTGCAGCTAGTGTTTGCTAATAACCGCTCAATGTGCGATGCATTTGGATCAAGCCTCGAAGCCCTTCTTTCCAACAATTCCTTGGTGGTCTTCGATCCAAGTTTGTTGTGCGCGGCTTCGAGATACGCTCAGCACAGGCTCGTAATCCTCTGAGCAGCATCTCGTAGTCTACGTTTGGGTCCTCCTCGATGTTCCAGTCACCTTGGGACAAGGAGTCCTCGAGTACGCAATCGTCGTGGACGACTTCTTTTCTCCTTCGTTGCCGATAGCAGATGTTCTTTTCCATCGTGTGGCTAAGTCCTATTTTCGCACGAAGGAGACGGTGATCAGAACCACTACAAAAGGATAGTACTACTGTGACGTCGAGTAGACACCACCTCCGGTTGGTGAGTATGTGGTCGATCTCCGCACGAGTCGCGCCATTTGGCGATTCCCATGTCCACCGACGATGATCTTTTTTCATGGAAATAGAATTCCCATGAAAGAGGAGAGCGGCGGACAGCAGCCCGACGAGATGATTGTCATTTTCATTCCAGTCCCCTAGTCCAAATCTTCCAATCCTGTATTCCTCTTCTGTGTCCTTTCCTAATTTTGCGTTGAAGTCTCCGACAACGAATTTGTAGAAGGGCTTCTCGTTGCGGATCATCTCCTCCAGCTCCTCGTAAAACGCATCCAATTCGGATTCATCAGCTACTGATGTTGGTGAGTAGCAGTTGATGATACTGATGGGTTTTTTGCGCAGCGGGCGGAGGCGAAGAATGGCCAGACGAGGTGACTAGATCTCGTGAGAATCGACGAGATGGACGACAGATGGGTACACAACAAAACCAACACCGCCTACATTTCGCGACGGAACCTTCTCTCCACGAATGACGAGTGTACCGTCATTCATCTGTCGTACGTCGCTCCTTCTGCACTTGGTCTCCTGCAGAGCAATCACGTGAAATTTGATACGCTCTGCAGCTCCGAGAAGGGCATGCAGGTCAGCGTCTGTGGAAATTGTTCTCGCGTTGTAAGTACACAGTCTGAGACAGTCTCCATGGCGAGTCGTGGGTGTGTCGCCTTGGTCCAGAATTCAATTCAATGACGTCCTGAGCAACCTGAGATTTGATCGCCTCTCACCGGTCGCCATACCGTCCGACGTCTGAGACGGCAGGCCCAGTGTGCAGGGTACTGATGCAGTGTATATGCTGAAGTGGCAAAAAGACTTTTCCCCAAACTAAGCAGCCATGCCACGGCGAGCTTAGCTTTCACCACAGGTCGTCGCCCAACCTATATGGATCAGGGAGCCACCTTGCGACATTTTGCCTAGACGGTGGTGAATCTTAGTAGTGGTTTACCCTTAGCTAGGCTTCCGATCCCGAGAAGTCGGAATGTCGGATGTGTCGAACTCCTTCTCAGCTTGGGAGACCCTGCCGGAGGATGAATCTCCACTGTGCATCGCAGTTCGACGCCCAGTGTCGCCTCCACGCCACTATGGGGCGGTAAACCGTTGTGGAGGTTTACCCAGCTAAATGTGCAAAAAAATTTCTAGAAAAGCCAAAAACTAAAGAAAAATACCATTACTGCTAACAGTGACAACGACGGGACATTTTTTGAAGCATCTCTTGCATTTTCAGAGATGTATGAGTGGTTTCCACCTAACAAGTCAAAACAGGATAATTTTTTTTTTTCACTCCCTTTTCTAAATGACATATATACAAACGTCTTTCATTTATATCAGCTTACAAGATAAAGTTTCAAGCAACATCTAATACCAGGCACACTTTCTTTTTCGTTCAATTCTAACTGTGCATCAAAAGAGCTGTAGACGCGGCGAAAAAAACGCGTCGTTAGAGCATCAGACGCGGCAAAATGGACAGGGGCGGTGGTGTGGGCGGGACGTCAGCGAGCGAAGCTCAAGAGAGGCAGTCAGGGTACTGTAGCGATATGACGGTGTCAGGAGACGCGCGATGCAATTATCGACGCTTACATTAGCCTACTGGATACGCGGCGGCACATCATACAGGTAGCTCTTGACCGTTCCCTACCTTCATAACATAGGTCTATGCCAATTTTACAGAGAGTACAGTTATAACCCCGTAGGGCGTGACCCTACCATCTATAGCGAGTATAACGTATTTTGTAGACTATGTGAGTCACGGCTAGTCCCTGCCGGATATCGTGCAGAAGAGATCAGTGACACTAAACGAGCATCTTCACTCCCACCACTTTTACACGACGTTCCACTTTTTTGGTCGCCGCGCAGCACTCGGCGCCATAGAGCGCTACAGGTCGAATGACGGTTCTGTATATCCTTGACATGATACTGTCGCTCATCCTTTGCTCCTTTCTCAACTCAGAGCAAGTGGTTGTTCATTACTTAGCTCTCCCAGCATTTACAGGAGCGGTAACTTCACGTGCTACTGCCGTCGTATGCGACCATTGAACCGAAATATTTGAATGGTCCTCGGAATGTCTACACCGTCAGTCCTAATAGTGGTAATCTCGTGTCGTCATTGTTAATCTTCATGCACTTTTTGACATTGGGATGTAGCCTCAACTCTGCTTGCCCTTTGCGACATAATTGTGTTTTTCTTTGTCTTGAGACGCCAGCATTGCGTCACCGGCTTGAGTAGCGTCCGTAGTACAGGCTTTGGAAGGTCTCCACTTGTGGTATCCATGATCAAAGTCGAGCATGTAATGGGTTTTTGCCACTGAGGGGATCATATGGAGAGGGGTGATAAGGAAGTGGGCTGTGGGCAGTAGTGAATCGAGCATAGCATGATAATAAGGACACAATACTGCATAGTATTGAGTACATACAGTACAAAATAATATATTATATTGAGTAATATTAAAAAAAACTACATACATTACAAAAAGGTATATTAACGTTCAGACACAGTACAGTAACATGGTAGCATCAACATTTTGTTTTGACAATGCACAATGTGTTAACAATGTAATAACGGGACCACACAGCTTCGACACACACTTGGACAAATTTTAAAAAAATGGTAAAAACTTGCAACTACTGCTGAAGCATAAAGATGTTAATTTTACATAGTTTTCAGCAGTTCAAACGTGGATTAAGTAGAATTCAATGCCTAAAAAAAGCTCAGATTCTGTGCGCATTGTTAGGTCTGGATCTCAAGTAACTTCGAGACAAGAGCACCTAGAGAAATACTTTAGGTAGCCTTTCATCGAAGAAAGGTTGTCCTAACATAGCCTTTGCAACCTCCTAGTTCTTCTTTTGGAATTCAGATGGAACACAATTAGAAATTTTTTTGTTTTCCCATCTAAATCTTCAGAGAGTCAGACGGTGTGGAAAGGAGAAATTTTGCATATGGGGGTTTCCATATACATATCCTTTCTATCCACATATATAATGATTTTTGAAAACGCTGTTCCGTTTTCCTGGAATGGGAGAAATTGTTATAATCTCACTTTCTGGTCAAGCGCCGAAAAGTGATCTTGAATAAACTCGAAGAATTTGGAGTAACCTAACGCTGAGCGAATCACCTTCCACACTTTTGTAACTAAGAATTTTCTATGTCAGCATCTATTTCCTACGATTCGCTTTTATCAAGAAGGTGTTTGCGATCTTGCAGTCCTAACAATGTGCACAGGTTTTGAGGTTTTTGGTAATTTAATTCTACCTAACCCACGTGTAAACTGCTGAAAACTATGAAGTGTTAAGGTCTTCATCTTTTAGGAGTAGTTTCAAGTTTTAAATTCTTTTTCAAAAACTTGTCTTAGCGGAATGTCGAACCTGTGCGGCCTCATTATTACATTGCAGAACAAAAGGTTGATTTTTTCCGTTTTCTTTTTACTCCTTCCTCTCTAATTCGATCTATGCATCAATCTTCTCGCTGTTGTCGTTATGTGCTTTAATCAGTAATTAAGGATATTTCGTAGATTTTAGCACGTGAAAATATTTCAAGACCGATATTTCAAAATCTCAGCATTACTTTCTACGACTGTTTGATGTTTCACTACTCCTGTCAGCTACCGAATTCACATTTTACCTTTATTTCTCAGTTTTGATTTTTGAAGCACAAGAGATTTCCAATATATAGAATTGGCAGCAATGGAGAACTTAGCAACGTTGGAGGGAGGAAGGGAAGAGTGGGGGTCTTTTTCCAGAGGGTCATGTCCCATCACCACGCTTGACCTTGTCCATGACGATTATGGAGAGCCTGATGGGCCTGAGTCCTGAAGCAGGCCGAAGGCCGTGGGAAATTCCGCCGACGTTTTGCTGGCGCTTGGGCTCGACTTCGTAAATGTGTCTGGAGGATTTGGGCGTATCTGATTGGCCCCTCTGAAAAGACATCTTGTCGAGAAGCGTTCCATATGTCTTCATTCGGAAAGCGATCGAAAGCTTCTCAAATTCGATTCGCTTGTAGCAGCTTTTGCTCCTCATGGTGTTTTTCAATCGCGAATCGGTTAGCGTGGATGGCATCGCTGCATTTCGTGAAGGAACTGCGCTGATGGGCAGATGGACAATGTTTGGAATTTTGCGGTCGACGATACGTCCAACAGTCTTTCTATTTTGAGCAGAGTCAAGCGTGTAGTTGAAAAAAAAACCCTCCTAACAACGATAAGATATGTATTAAGTCTTCTATAAAGAATATGAGATATACTCCTCATAGAAGACCATCGTGAAAGAAGACTCTCTCATCTCATTCTTTCGCCGCTCATATAGCAATCAAAACTTAGTTGTAATAAATAGGATTAAAGAAACAAATTTACGCTCAATAAATAAATTAAAATAATATAATGTAATTTAATAAATATTACCAAATAATTACTACAATGAATATGAATATATAGTGCTGCAAGTAAATTAAAAAATATATGTTATAATATGCACGCCACAGATAGCTCACAGCAAGAATTAGAGTTGTCAGCACATATGTGCCCGTAAAAGTTAGAAAGACGGGGAGTTTCTCAGCGTGTATCCGACAAAACAATTTTTCAAGTGATAACGAACGGTCTGGTGTTCGATTCCTGCCGGAATCATTATCAAGGTAAGAACAGTTAAGAACTGCAGGGAACACATTTTAAAACCATTTTCACACCCTTTCCTACTACGTGCACACAATTTTACTCATTGACAATGAAAACGAACGGAGTTCGATCCTGTCCGGGATTTTTCCTTTTTTCTGCAATATGGAAGAAACAACTAACACCGGTGCAGGGCGCATTCTAAAAACATTTTTACACGACTTCCTACTTCCTACATAGTTTTATCCATTGACAGTGATTACAGACAGTGAATAGTCCGACCCCTGCAGGAATCTTGACTTTTGCGAAGCCAAAAAAATCACGGGGATGAACATTTTAGCGGTTTTCCAGAAACTGTAATTACAGCATCATCTGCCGCATCCAGGTGTGCTTCAGAGGTAAGTTTTTTCGCTTTTGGTAATACATGTCTGATTGTCAGCTGCTTTCACTAAGAGAAATCAGGCATTTGAGTGTACGCATTGGGAACGAACGAGTAATATGACCGGCACAATTATATGGGACAAGGTTGTCATACTTGCAAAAAATATGTCGCTCAGCACATCGCTAATGCTCATAACATGAAAGATCGACTGTCTGAGGGAAGCATGGAATCTTTGGCAACAAGCAATCGTTTCGTCACGCTGAATTGCCGAACACTGTTCAGTGAACTCCAACAAGCCGCCCTCTCTAGTTTTTCAGCGGGTTCTTGTCCACTCACACCTTCTCAAACTCCTTCGCTCTTGACGTACATTGGTTTTCGCGAATCAGGAATGAGGAGAGACAAGGAATTTGCAATGCGGACTCCTTTACAAAGTGCAACCAGGACGCTGCAAAGGAAACACTCCTGGTTTTAATGCCGTAAAAGAAGTTTGCCTTTGCATCTGCGGAAACAAAATCTACGTACAATTCTGTATGTGTCGCGCGCAGCGCTGGTGACTTCAACCAGGAAAAGCGTCTTAGAAGGAAGCTGCGTCGTCAACTGCAACAAGACCGCGATAACGAGTGGACGTCAAGAGCGATGGAGTTTGAGAAGGCGTGGGAGGACACGAACCCGCGGAAAGCCTATGCTCTACTAAAACAGTATAGCGGCAAAATGAAAAGATGTTCTCCTGTCCTCAACACTGCCAATGGAGTAGCTGTCGGTGAAGCAACCCTTCCAATTTGGAGGGATCACTTCAAGATCCTGCTTAACCGGCAAGCGCCTGACCAACCGGTCCTAAACTCGAGCACGTTCATAGAACCAGCGTATGCGGTCAGCGAGGAATCGCCGACCGAGTCGGAGACTTTGGTCTAGAAGAAGAAAAATGGAAAATGTGATGGAGACGACGAAATTAGTGCAAAAATGCTGGTATCGCTTCCTCCTTCTGGAGTTCCTAAATGACAAAGATCATCCGTCCAATATAGATCGACGAAAACTGACTGACTCAGACACGCTTTCATAATTCCTCTCTACAAGACCCTTCGAACTATCGATGAACTCTTTGCCGCGTGTTATGTACAAAGTTTTGGAGCGGATTGTTCTTGACTGACCTACAAAGATGGCGAAGAAACAACGCGCGACGAGCAAGCCGACGAGCAAGCTTCTGTTCTTGTCGATCTACGCAAAATGCGCTAAGGCCATTTCTGCATTTAACTCTTTAACGAAACAAATTCCAATAACTAAGTTCGTGGCCTAGGAAAATTAAGTCGGTTTGAAGTTTTTGGTTGAGGAGGACCGTTGCTATGAAAATTAAACTTTTCACAGTTTGTTTTCGTTCTCCCAAAAGTTAGTTGAGAGAAAGTTTAAAACATCCTAAACTCCTCAACTTTTCTCAACCAGCTTTCAAAAGAGAATGAAGGGCCTCTGAAAAAGCGGAATTCGAGCGTTTTACAGCGCTAATTTTTCTCTAGACGGATTCCCACCTGTCCTTTTCGACTTTTCTGCAGTCTGTTATTTATGTTTACTTCAACCTAACCAAATCCGAACCGTCCAAGAGTTATTTCCACTCAGGGTATATGTCGACTCACTTGATTTAATCGGATGGCTGATATTATCGCTTGACGCGATTCCCCGTATTTTCGCCTAGGTGTGGTCTTTGAACATAGCTCTGCCTAACCCTTCCGATCTTCAGAAAGAGATTGCACAAAATCAGTCCATTCTCTGTTGTGTCGCGAAACCTTACGTCTCGCTTCAACGCCTACCCACGCCGAGTGTCCACAGGTCCTTTTTCACCACCTTGGTCCAGAAATTCTGTTTTCGTCCAGATGGCTCTTTTCAGTCCGACAAACTCTTCACAACTCGCTGAACAAGGCGATCTGCTGTTTTCCTCATTATATAACCAAAGAAATGAAGACAGTTTCTTATGGCTACTTTCCATGGTGGTGCAACATGCTGCTACTTTCCATGTGTCATCTGCCAGTACACCACATCGACTTTCGCGTGAAGATTTTCAATGTGACATACTCTATGCCAAAAGTAGCCAGGCAGCCTTCTAAACAGCTTTTCGTGCACTCAAGCCATCACTATAGACGGTGCTGCCCAAGTCTCTCTCCGATTCGTACGTCACGATGAAGCTAATTGCAGAGAGGTAATTTCGAAGCTTAACTTCGTTGGTGATGGGGTCGACGACAGCCATTTCGTTAAAGAGTTAAATGCAGAAATGACCTTAGCGCATTTTGCGTAGATCGGCAGGGACAGAAGCTTGCTCGTCGCGCGTTGTTTCTTCGCCATCTTTGTAAGTCAGTCACGAACAATCCGCTCCAAAACTTTGTACAGAAGCTAACAGCTAACAGCTAACACACATAACACGCGGCAAAGAGTTCATCGATAGTTCGAAGCGTTTTGTGGAGAGGAATTATGAAAGCGTGTCTGAGTCAGTCAGTTTTCGTCGATCTATATTGGACGGATGATCTTTGTCATTTAGGAACTCCAGAAGGAGGAAGCGATACCAGCATTTTTGCACTAATTTCGTCGTCTCCATCACATTTTCCATTTTTCTTCTTCTAGACCAAAGTCTCCGACTCGGTCGGCGATTCCTCGCTGACCGCATACGCTGGTTCTATGAACGTGCTCGAGTTTAGGACCGGTTGGTCAGGCGCTTGCCGGTTAAGCAGGATCTTGAAGTGATCCCTCCAAATTGGAATGGCTGCTTCAGCGACAGCCACTCCATTGGCGATGCTGAGGACTGGGGAACATCTTTTCATCTTGCCGCTATACTGCTTTGACAAAGCATAGGCTTCCCGCAGGTTCCCGTTCCACCCGCGCCTTTTCAAACTCCTTCGCTCTTGGCGTCTATTCGTTTTCGCGGTCTTTTTGCAGCTAGCGACGCAACTTCCTTCTAGGCTGCTTTTCCTGGATGAAATTGTCAGTGCTTGGCGGCACATGCAGAGTTACATGTAGATTTTGTTTCCACAAATGCAAAAGCAAATTTCTTTTACGGCATTAAAACCAGGAGTGTTTCCTTTGCAGCGTCCTGGTTGCACTTTGTAAAGGAGTCCGCATTGCAAATTCCTTGTCTCTCCTCATTCCTGATTCGCGAAAACCAATGTACGTCAAGAGCGAAGGAGTTTGAGAAGGTGTGAGTGGACAAGAACCCGCTGAAAAACTAGAGAGGGCGGCTTGTTGGAGTTCACTGAACAGTGTTCGGCAATTCAGCGTGACGAAACGATTGCTTGTTGCCAAAGATTCCATGCTTCCCTCAGACAGTCGATCTTTCATGTTATGAGCATTAGCGATGTGCTGAGCGACATATTTTTTGCAAGTATGACAACCTTGTCCCATATAATTGTGCCGGTCATATTACTCGTTCGTTCCCAATGCGTACACTCAAATGCCTGATTTCTCTTAGTGAAAGCAGCTGACAATCAGACATGTATTACCAAAAGCGAAAAAACTTACCTCTGAAGCACACCTGGATGCGGCAGATGATGCTGTAATTACAGTTTCTGGAAAACCGCTAAAATGTTCATCCCCGTGATTTTTTTGGCTTCGCAAAAGTCAAGATTCCTGCAGGGGTCGGACTATTCACTGTCTGTAATCACTGTCAATGGATAAAACTATGTAGGAAGTAGGAAGTCGTGTAAAAATGTTTTTAGAATGCGCCCTGCACCGGTGTTAGTTGTTTCTTCCATATTGCAGAAAAAAGGAAAAATCCCGGACAGGATCGAACTCCGTTTTCATTGTCAATGAGTAAAATTGTGTGCACGTAGTAGGAAAGGGTGTGAAAATGGTTTTAAAATGTGTTCCCTGCAGTTCTTAACTGTTCTTACCTTGATAATGATTCCGGCAGGAATCGAACACCAGACCGTTCGTTATCACTTGAAAAATTGTTTTGTCGGATACACGCTGAGAACCTCCCCATCTTTCTAACTTTAAAGGGCACATATGTGCCTGCAGAGGAGACTGTCGATAGGCCAGAGCAGGCATATTTTAGGGTAGCTGTGATCACTAAACCACGCCCATCCATAATCACATCACCGAGGTCATGTGCCGTGTTCGTATTGCAATAACGTGATAAAGTTGACTTCTAGGGAGGTTCAAGGAACAAGAAGGCAACAATGTAGCAGCGTAGAAAGTGCAAAAAACCATAGAAAACGAAAATGCTAAAAATAAAGCAAAAGCGTCGAAAATTTGCACAAGAATAGGGAAACATCAGAAAACATAAATGAAGCTGAAAACGTTCCAGAATAAAAGTCTAGAAGTGTAAAACGAGAACCTGCTCGTTGGAAGACGTAGATTTGTGATTGAAAAAACTATATAGAAGGTACAGATATATATTTGTACTTATACCGAGTGTTTAGTGCACTTAAGGTACTGCAGTAGTTTGTAAAAGTTGCGATTTGTTTGTTTTACACAAATAAAACACTATTATTTTCTATTTCTGGTATTTTGTTTTTTGTGTACAATCGTTCGATGTATCTCTATACGTAAGTGATCGATACTCCGTACAGAAGCAGCACCAGAGATAGCGTGCTCCTGCGAGGCATGTTTCACACCTCATTAGATAATGAGGGCAGAAGTTTTACGATGTGCGAGGTATAAGGCCAACGCAGCGCAATGTTTTGCTGATGCTATTAACTGCTGCGCAGCGCAATTAGCGAACGCTGCTGCCAGTCGTTTCCCCTAAGGATAGGTTGTTGCGGAGGTTGCGGATACCTAACGATACGCACCCTCTGTACTTGTGGTCTCGCATTTCTTGTTTTTTTCAATGTCTTTCATTTGTTTAGCATCTCTCAAACTCGTTCCTCACCGAGAGGTGTGGAAAAAGTTCTTCCTGAAAGACTTTGGAAATAATTCGCGCCATTCTATTTTTCTAACATTTTGCACCTCTTAATATGTGTTTGTTTAGCATCGCATGCCCCCTAGTCTTTTCCTTCTTCAGTTTACCTCCTCCCCCTTAGCTCCCACACCCCTCTTACGGCGCCCCTGTTGAGTTTTGTCGCCATATCGTCCGGAGCTGTCGCCTTCTCTGTCTCTTTCGTCTGAGAGCCTATTCAGTTCCGTTAGTGGTTGTCTGCTAAGCTAGCCTAGATGTACGCAGAGATAAGGGGCTTGGTGATTAGAGGAACTGTTCTGTTGGGGTGCTCTTGAAGTTGTTAGTAGGTCACCGCTTACTCTTCTCCCGAGCCATCTAAAAGCTTCCATTTTCGTCATTGACGCAGTAGAACTTCTTGACATTTTCCGTCCGGAGGAGGTGAGATGAGACCACATCGCGTGTGTTGAAGTTCTTATAAAAGTCACCACAGTAATCAATCCTCGCCACGGCTACCGCTTTCCTTCTTCGCCTTCCTCTGCGGTCTTGAGAGTTTCCGACAACTTATTATTATCGAAGGCGTGATAGAAGCACTCGTTCTTACGGAAGTTCATTTTTATTTCCTCCTTCCGAAGCAACGACTCTTTCTCTATTTTCCAATGGTAAGTTTTAAGAGCTTTAAGAGAGTTCCTTCGCTGTTACATACCAATTGTTCTCTTTGCCGGCGTCGGCCGCGTGCGTCGTCTGTATCGGCACACTTTACTTCAACTACGCATCCAGTGGCCAACAAAGACGATACACAGTGGCATCGGCGTCCAATCTGCTTACTTAAACCTCTATATCTTCACCACGCCACTTCCTTTGTTGTTTTTTTTTCTGTACCCCATACATTTTACCTTTCCATTGGTACGCGTTCTATTCCGACTAACACTACTTAGCAATTGCCGTTCTTTACGTGATGGGCTTTGTTTCCAGTACGAACAAGATGATTTAACCAGCTATGCCGCCACCGTAACCACATTTAGGCGTCATGTAAATTGTACCTGCCTATACACGGGATCTGACGGCAAGGTGGATAATTACTTACGCTTACTAGTAATGATCCACGGGTCTCCCTCATTAGAGGGAACACAGCCAGTTAGTCGCGGGGCTACATGGCGCGTCCTCAGGTGGCGAATAAGGGGCTAAAAGCGACCTTGTACGTGCCCTGAGACGCAGGTGGATTCAGGGGATGGACTCCCTGTTTCTCCTGTGCCAGGATCAGCTCATAATAATAGCGTATTCCGCACGTCGGTCCGACCAAAAGCCTGCAATCAAGTGACTGGAAGGTGCAAGGGAGGCGATTTGGAGTCACCTCCAACAATAAGCTCCACCTGTCCGCTCTGGGAGAGGGGAATGCTTTCCCAAACTCATGGGACTAGATGCTTGCAACCTGTCCATGGGTTTTAAATTTTTATGCAAAACACAGTAATAGAAAAGAGTCCCTTGATTCCGGAGGAAAGCCTGGTACGGTAGCGTCAGGAAAAAACGGGGTTGCAAGAGTCATGTAGGCTACCGAAACGGAAAGGGCAGGGATGACTATCTGTACTTATAACGCCCGAACGCATGCATCGGACGCGGCCATTGAAGATCTGATGATGCAAGACAGGAAGTTTAAGTACGTCGTCATCGGACTGGGTGCGGGACAAGAGGTACCCGTGAAAACCGGCTGACCGCTCCTGTCCTCCCTTCAGCATCGCGCACCTCCGCGTAATTACGGCTGCCGCTCCACCACCTAGACATCCTCTACGACCGCCTGAAATCACCTACACCCCGCCTACCTATTGCAAATCAACGCTGCGCGCGATATTCGAGCCGCGACGAAGCAATGGATACTGCGAATTTTGAAAGGATTTTGAAGCGAAGGAAGTGAAAAACGAATTGACGCAACAAATTCTGATGTACGGATTTAGTAAACTTATTCTCTTTTATTGGAAATAAAAGAGAATAAGTAGATCGTTTTATCCAATGTAACTTCACATAAGTAAAGATTATCTTAAAAAGATGCTGCAGGGAAAAGAATAACATGTATATATTTTCACACCTCTCATAATTTCACACATTTGACCCCCCTAACTCTTCTATATAAGCTCGTAGTGTATAAGTGTGTGTTTGCCACGATGCCGTTCAACGAATTCGTGTTCAACTTTCAACTGCAGCAGCTATACGTATAGCAGCTTTATGCACTTATTACTTTTATACATTCTTTAAACTCCTTTCTACATTTTACCTTTTCAAAATTTTATATAGATACAATGTTCATAAAGAGCGCATGTCAAATATTTCAATACTTGCTTTTATACAATAAAACTTTGTATGGTTCTTCAAACCTCTTTCAACAGCGTTCTATCGCTTCATTTCTGCCTAATCTCTGCACCAAATCAAAATGACAGGCTAGGTGTATTAGTGGCGAACAGACACCTTTGTACCTTCGATATATGTCTTTAGGTACAATGTATGTCTGCGAGACATTATTCGCGCCTCGTTAGTCGTTGGATGCCAGTTGCACCCAGCCAGATAAACAAAAAAGAAATTCCCGGAATCGAAAGAAAGTTTTAAAACATATAGCATAACATCGATCAGCGGGACATTTTTTGAAACATCTCTTGCATTCCCAGAGATGAATGTTTTCCACCTAACAAGTCGAAACAGGATAATTTCATTCTCGCATTTCTAAATTGTATCACTTATATAAAACTCTCTCATTCTTTTCTTTTTATATTAACTTACAAGCATATTTTACGTAGAGTTTCAAACAACATCTAATAACCAGGTACTTTCCTTTTCGTTCGATTTTAAAAGCGCGTCATAATGGCTGCAAGCGCGGCCAGAAAAACTCGTTGTAAGAGCAGCAGACACTGCGAAGTGGGAGGGGAGTGTGGCGTGGGCGGGGCGTCAGGGAGACGTAGCACAAGAAGAGCAATCAGGCTACTGTAGCAATTATGACGGTATCAGGAGGCGCGCGGTGCAATTAACGACGCTCGTTAGCCTCCTGGATACGCGGCAGCACATCATACGGGTACCTCTTGACCGTTCCCCCATCGGATTGACCAAGGCGACGCCACTCACTGAACGCCACGTATGACTCTGGAGAAGAACTGTTCTGAGGAACATGCGACAGTAGAGGAGTTGGTGTCCTCGTCAAAACGAATATAACAGTAAACATCGACTCTTTCGAACAACTTACGACCCGAATCGGACGTCTGCGGATGAGAAGCTGTGGTCCAACACCAGCTTTGACAATCTTCGCTGTCGCATACGCTCCAACATCAAGCTACGAAAAAGAAGAAGTCGAAGCTTTGTATATGGACATAGAGAAGTTCTACAGAAAAAAATCATATCTTCTGCATGGTCATAATTGCTGATTTTATTGCCAAATTGGCCCCAGAAGAACGCCTGGAGGACTTCACATCGGAACCCATGGCCTTCAATGGAGTGAACAGGGAGAAAAACTTTCCGAGCTCATCATGACGACTAAGACCATCCATGGGAACTCGCAAATCCAGAAGCCCTCCTCTCTACGTTGGACGTGGGAGTCACCCGATGGAGGGTATCATAATGAAATTGACCATCGTCATCGACATCGTCAGTTAGAGGTTTTGCCTGACGGATGCCGCTGTTGTACCAAAGTTTTATACGTGATCGGACCATTGCCTTCTTCGAGGAAAATTTTCCTCCACACGGAGAAAAGAAAAGGCGAGAAATTCACCAAGAGAACTCCCAGAACTAACACTGACTGGAAGCTCAACTTGTAGAACATCTTTTCAAGTGTACGAGGAAAGCGAAGAGTTTCAAAACCACCAATAAACGCTTGTATCCGAAAACCCTAGAATTGATAGGTGAGCGTGGAGCTGCACGTGCTGCAGGCAACCAAGAATTCACGTCCAAGCTCACAAAGCTTGCCAGAGAGGCGATAAAGGAGGACCTCAAAGAGAGAAGAGCAGAAGTGTTGGCTGAAGCTGCAGAGGTGGAACAGAGCATTCCTTATGCCCCGTCGGAACTTCGCCAATCGTAAAGCAACAATGACTGCTCTTTGGACCCCAGATGGAACAAGTACAGCATCGAGAAGAGGGAAGGGAATGATCATTCACGACTTCTACTTGGATCTCTTCGACAGTCACGTCCACTTGCCTCCTCACCATCTGAGGGAAGATGGACATGTCATTCCAAAGGTCCTCTCTTCCGAAGTCCGACATGCCATCATGTCGGTGAAGGATCGTACTTCACCCGGCCTCGGCAGAATCAAGCCTGAACATCTGAAGTACCCACCGCCAGCCCTCATGAACACACTGGCGAGGCTCTTCACTCGTTATTTGTCGGAATGCAAGGTCCCTGAGCAATGCAAAACCAGCAAGACGGTGCTGTTGTATAAGAAGGGAGACCCACAAGACATCGGCAACTATCGTCCAATCTGCATGCTGTCTGTCACCTATAAGCTCTTCACAAGAGTAATCCTAAACAGGATAGAAAGAACATTAGATGAAGGACAGTCATGCGGGCAAGCAGGGTTCCGAAAAGGGTTCAGTACTACTGACACACAGTTTCAAAACTCATAGAAGTATCGCGAGAGTACAAGATGTCGCTGTGTCTCAAAATCATCGATTTGAAGAAAGCCTTTGATACAGTTGTAACATATAGAACATATTTTATATATTAGGCCTATCATCTTGATCACATTGATCACCTTGATCACCTTGATTCCCGCTGATCTTTGAATTGGTCGAGCGGGCACCAGCAATTCTTCCATTTGTCCCAATCGCGTGCCAGAGTCACTAAGCATTTCCTCCTTTCGCGTGGGACACGAAGAGCATCATAATTGTCTTTGAAGTACTTCGTGAAAAAAGATGACCATCGGGTCGACGGTAGTGCGCTTGATATCGCGGGAAACCCAGTCGCTCACGGGTCTGGTCCAACGGTTGTCATCAAAGCGCATCACGTGTCCGGCCCACCTAATTTTCCTTTCCTTGGCATATGCGGCAGCGTCTCTGATCTTCGATTCTTGACTTAGGAGTGAACTTCGAATCTCTTCTTTCACTTTCGTAAAGCGGGTTACTCCTAGCATCACCCTTTCAATTCCGCGTTCAATGATGCTGATCACATTTTTCTCCTTGCGAAACGCCCACGTTTCTGAAGCGTAGGTCAAAGCAGGAAGAACGGTGGTGTTGAATAGGTGAGCACGGAGCCGGATGTACTTGGTCCTCTTCACTACATCCTCGATGCTCTTGAATGCTCCCCAAGCCGCTCGTTTCCTCCTTCCCAGCTCGGGGGTCATGTCCTTCATCATGTTGGTTCCCGGACCTAGGTATACATAGCTAGAGCATTCGGATATGTTCGTTCCGTTGAGCGTAAATGGGGCATCAGAAACCCATCCGTTCCGCCGTCGTCTTATCCAGCTTTAGGTGAAGACCTTTCTCTTTACACGTTTCATCAAATCGTTATGCCTTGGTGCTTTATGTTGTCAGAACAATTTCATTAGCAAATTGAAGATAATTTAGCTGCAGGCTATCAATTTTTCATCTCGTGTTATCCCATTCAAATCCTCGCATAGCGTTCTCATGGGTTGAATGTTTTGGGTGAGATTGCGTCAACAACACTTTTTTAACGTTGACTATTAAAGAATGGGAAAATTTTGTCGTTAAGTTGCTACATAACTCACGAAGTATCTCTATGTATAAAAAAAGAACGCTTCGGTTATCCAAAGCGTCCATGACCGGTTGATGTTGATTTCTTGGCTTTCTTCATCTCAATGAAAGTGGGAAACAGCGGCATCTTGTACTCCCGCTATGCTTCTATGAGTTTTGAAACAGTGTGTACATGTGCTGGATGTTTTTCGACACCCTGCTCTTTTGCATGGCTGTCCTTCAGATAATGTTTTTCAGTCCTGTTAGGATTACTATTGTGAAGAGCTTAGATGCTGTAGGTGAAAGGCAGTAAGCAAATTGGGTGATAGTTGCCGATGTCCCGTAGGTTTTCCTTCCTATGCAACATCACGGTCTTGCTAGTTTTCCTTTGCTTAAGAACCTTACGTTCAGTTAACGAGTGAAGAGCATCGATAGTGTGTCGATAAGGATTGACGGTAAGTTCTTTAGATCTCAGACTTGATTCTGTGGGGTCGGGTGGAGTACGATTCTTCACCGATAAAATAACATATCGAACTTCAGAAGGAGACCTCTAGTATGACAAGTGCATCTTTCCTCAAATGGTGACCATCCAAGTGGACGTGGTTGTCGAAGAGATCCGAGCAGAAGTGAATGGGTGCCATCTGAGTTTCGCAGAGCTGTCGTACTTTTTTTAGGATTGGCGAAGATCCGCTGAGCGTAGCTAACGTTCTTTTCCTCCTCTGGAGCATCAGCCAACACTTCTGCTCTTCCCTCTTTGAGGTCTTCTTTTATCGCCTCTCTGCAAAGAATTGCGATCTTGGACTTGAGTCCGTGGTTGTCTGCAGCTCGTGCAGCTCCTTGTTGTCGTATTAACTCTAGAGTTTCAGGAGACAGGCGTCTCTTTGTTCAGTCGCGACAAAGTTTTACGAGCCGTTCATTCTCGCTGTCGATGTTGTTCATTGTAGTATCTTCCCAAAAGTCGACCAGCAAAGCGAAGAGGCAGTCGATGATGGCTCCAGGACTTCGCTTTTTGAGCTTCACGGCCTTCTCTCCTCTTCTTCTAAATGAAAATGTTCCTCGGAGTAGGCGATGATATGATCTCGTATAGAACTCTGCAACAACAGCGACATCTGTCAGGCAAAAACTTCTACTGACAATGATGTTGTCAGCTTCGTTACGGTACTGTACGTTACCAGTGGGTGACTTAAACGTTTAAGAGAAGAGGGCTTCTCAAATTGTGAGTTCCTATTAATTGTCTTAGTCGTCATTATAAGCTCGAGAAGCCTCTCTCCCTGTTCTTTCCACTGAAGACCGTGAACCCCTATGTCAAGTCGTACAGGTCTCGCTCTGGGGTCACTCTTGGCGTTGAAATCGTAAACGATCAACTTGTAGGAGGTATGATCTTCTGTGTAGAACTTCTCCAGGTCTATATAGAGACGTTCGACTTCTTATTTTTTGTAGCTTGATGTTGGAGCGTAAGCGACTAAGATAGTCAAAGCTGATATTGATCCACATCTTGTCCTCCAATGTCGGGTCGTCAGTTGTTCGCAAGAGTCGATGTTTACTGTTATATTCGTTTTGACGAGGACACCAACTCCTCTACTATCGCATGTTCCTCAGAACAGTTCTTCTCCAAAGTCATACACGGCGTTCAGTGGATGGCATCGCCTCGTCTCGGTCAGTCCGATGACGACGTACTTAAGCTTCCTGTCTTGCATCACCAGATCTTCAATGGCCGCGTCCGATGCATGCGTTCGGGCGTTACAATTACAGATCGTCATTCTTGTCCTTTTCTGTTTCGGTAGCCTACATGACTCCTGCAACCCCGTCCTACCTGGCGCTACCGTACCAGGCTTTCCTCCGGAATCAGGAGACTCTTTCTCATTACTGTAAGATGCAGATAATTTTAAAACCCATGGGCAGTTTCTTGGCCCCTAGTCCCTATCTTTTATATTACTGTATTTTGCATAAAAAAATTAAAAAATATCATCCTTGTATCCCGCACGTCGGTCCGGCCAAATGCCTGCAATCAAGTGACTGGCAAGTGACTGGGAGGTGCAAAGGATGGCGTTCGGAGTCGCCTCCAACAAATAAGCTCCACCTGTCTACTACGGGAGAACGCAACGTTCTCTCAGAAACTCATGGGACTAGAGGCCTGCAACCTTGTGTTTTAAAATTCTATGCATTCCACTGTAATTGGAAAGTCTCCTGATTCCGAAGCAGGATGAGTAAGCACGAGGTCATCGGAATGACTGAGACGAGACTACGCCATCAACTGAACGCCGTATATGAAACTGGGGAAGAACTGCTCTCGGGAACATACGACAGTAAGAAGTTAATAGTAAGGAGTTGGTGGCCTCGTCAACGTATGGCAAGAACATCGACCCTTTCGAATAACTTACGACCTGAATCGGACGTCTGCGGATGAAAAGGTGTTGTCCAACGCCAGCTTTGAAAATCTTCGTCGCTTACGCTCCAACTCCACGCTACAAAGTAGAGGAAGTTGAAGCCTTTCAAAACCTGGAGAAGTTCTACCGAGAAGATTATACCCTTTAGAAGGTCATAATTGGTGATTTCAACACAAAAAATCTACCCCAGAAAAAAGCCTGAAGAGCTTCATATCGGAACCCACTGTCCTCTATACAGGGAGAGAAGCCTTCCGAGTTTATCATGACTACTAAGACCATCCATGGGAAATTTCAATTCCAGAAAAATTTCGCAGTGAAAAGCATAGAAAACCACCAAGAGACGCTTCTCTTTGGAAACTTCAGACCAAATATGTGACCTCGAGCCGCAGGCAACCAAGAACTCACGTTCGAGCCCTCAAGGCTTTGCAGAGAGGCGATAAGAGAAGACCACAAAGCGGAAAGAGCAGAAATGTTGGGTAAAGCTGCAGAGGTGGAAAAAAACATTACGTCACTCAAGAATTCGCCAATCGCAAGACGAAGATGACTCTCTCCGGGGACCATAACATTGAGGAGGGAAATGGATAGAAATCGCCCACGAATTCTACTAGGATCTTTTCAACAGCCATGTCCGTGCCTTCTCACTATCTGAGGAAAGATGGAAATGTCATTTCAGAGGTTCTTCCGTCCGAAGTACGACATATTATCATTTCGGTAAGGAGTCGTACGGCACTTGATCCCGACAGGATAAGATCTGAACATCTGAAGAATCTTCCGCCAGTTCTCATCACACTCTGGCAAGACTCGTTACGTTACCTCATCGAGGTATCACTAGAGTACGAGATGCCGCTATGTCTGACCTTTTTCGACCTAAAGGCATAGTAGACCCAGTTGAGGCGGAAGCGGTCATGAAGGCATTGGACAATCAAATCTTCATGACCGGAATTTCGCCATTCTACAAGAACATCATTAATGACATGAAGAAAGGGGTCCGAGCGGCTTGAGGAGCGTATAGGAAAGAGCATCAAGGAGTAGTGAAGAAGACAAAGAACCCGGCTCGCCTCATTAATACCACCGTGCTTCCTGCTTTGACCTATGCTTCAGAAACCTGGGCATTTCGCAAGCAGGAAGAAAATGCGGTGAGCGTCATTGAATGCGCAATTGAGAGAGTGATGCTAGGAGTATCTCGTTTCATGCAAGTGAGGAACGGGATTCGAAGTTCTCTCCTACGTCAGCGATCGAAGATTAGAGACGTCGCCGCGTTTGCCGAGGAAAGCAAAATAAGGTGTACCGGACACGTGGATGCGCTTTAACGACAACCGTTGGACCAGAGCCGTCGTACTGTATCAAGCATTGTGCGACTTGCTTCGACTTCCTTTCGGTTTGCAATGCGCCAAACCGCCTGCAATGCACCTACGCGCTCGGCTTCAACTCAAACTTTGTGTGTGGTTAATGAATGCGCGTGCAGTCCTACAATGACCTGTAGGGGCCAACACATTTGTCATGGCAGTGCTTTTATCCTCCCAGACAAGTCTGGTACCGATTTATGGACCTCGATGGAACGAAAGGTTTGGTTTTGATTAGACCAGGCTCGAAAATTCGATCAACAGTGCATCCACGGCGGAACCTCCTACCGATTGCGCAACACCGCCTCTGCCGCAGACTTTTAGGCTTCTGGGATCCATTATACAAAAGATAACTTCTTGCGGATGGGAACTACGATATCGAGCCTTCACGAGCCACTTATCTCTTCAGTCTAGAATGGACCAATGGTTTACCTCTTTTAACGAAGAGTAGACCTGATATAGCGAAACCATTCGCTATTACACTGCCGTCGAGGACGTAATGGTTGCAACTACGGAAAGTACACCGAAAACGACGTTAACTCCATAATTGTCATCCTTTTTGATTCACTTGTCATTGTTCTTCGCCTGTGCACGTGGGGCGGTGTGCCCCCAATTTCTGTATCTAGTTTATTTGTTCGTATTTATTTGTTCGTTGATGCCGTTGATTATTCGTTAATGTAACTATCTGTAAGTGCGTAGATAAAGGTTTAATTACCCAAGTTTGAGGTCTAACCTGCGGTGGCGTACTGAAGGCAAACGACTAAAAACCCGCGTGGCCCTCAGCCGAGGAAAGGCGAGCACACAAAAGCCGTCACACACATATTTTTGGTGCATCGGCCAAACTGCAAATCGAAGGAGGACACAACAGAGGACAGAATCAAAGGAGGATCAGGACTTGCCGGTACCTCTGCCCAATTGATTCGATTTACTTGGCTTCGCTTTACTTCGCTTCGGTTTTCATCTATTATTTGCTTATTCGCTGGCACACTGAGGCTGCATAAGGCACATTGCTTGGGCTTTCTGTATACTGGCACTCGCACTAACAATTTCTCCCCTTCTTTTTTTCGACTTTAGAAGATTTTTAGAAGATTCACGTTTACTAGCCCTTCACAATGTCTTCAACTCTTAAAGGAAAACAAGCATGGCTTACTAGACAGGGAACTCAGCTCGGCAGCACAATCTCAAAAATCGAAGAGTTCCTCGAAACCGCCGAAACTCTCCCCGCCGCGGAGGCAAATGTAAGGACCCGCAAAGCGATAAAAGAGTTGGATTTACGGCAAACTGCTCTAGAAAAGCAGATCTCACGGAGGAACACCGAAAAACGACCATGTCCAATATTACAACCGCACAGGACACCATCATTAGGGCTCAGAATCTTTTAATAACACTTAGCTTATGCCTTGAAGACCACGAAGAGGGTAAACTTCGCGAAGAAGAAGCCGACAATAAAGCACTACCGCGAATTCCTCCGCTTCAAATCCCCAAATTCAGAGGGAATCCCTGGGAATGGGACCAGTTTTGGGGAACTTTCAACGCTACCATTCACGACAGAAAAATCAGCAAAATTGAGAAGTTCACACACTTTCTCGAAGCGTTACAGGGACTTGCGAGAGACACAGTCCAGGACCTACAGATCACCGCAGAAAACTACGACGTCGCAGTAGACATATTGAAACGTCGCTACGGAAACGAAGAGGCTATCGTAGGACACTTATTGAGGAAACTCCAATTTTTACAGCAGCAAAGCCCTCGACTACCCGATCAACGACGAACTTTAAAGAAAATAGTATCCATCGTATCCCAGCTAAGCCAAAAAGGGGAATGGATTAACACACAACAAATGAAACGCACAATCCTTGGAAAATTCTCGGAAAAATTCAACGTTCAGTGCTCAAGCGACTAGCACACCCTAGGCCAGACTTCGAAAGGGAACCGTGGACTACGCAGGAACTCCTGCATGCTCTTCAAGACTATTTCGACATAGAAGATATGATCCAATATGCGAAAGGATTTTCCGCAGACCTTAACCGAAGAGACATTATCAGAGGACAAGTGTCAGAACTCTCTAATCCCCAAATAACACGACACAGGAGTATGGGAAAATATCCGTGTATCTACTGTAGCTGCACAGGTCATAAGGCAACGGCATGCACGAGCTATCCTACGTACAGCCAAAGAGTGGCAGAAATTCAGAGACGAAATCTTTGCCGAAACTGCGGCGCTTCTAATCACCAGACTGCAACTTGTCCATGCGGACCATGCAGAAACTGCGGGAAGCAAGGTCATCATACGTCAATATGTCGACAGTTGGAAAAGAAAGAAAGAGGAACGCAGCAAGCGCAATTAGATTCCAAGCCAAAAACCCAGGAGACAAAGAAGACAAAAAGGAAACCCACCACGACTAGCGTCGTCACTGTTGTCACACAGCCTCCTTCTTGCAACTTGGACAAGACACAGTCCTGCACACTTCAATACGTCAGCCAAAACTAGTTAAGGTAGGAAAAGTGGATCTACTCGTAGCACAGGCTAGGACATGGAATCATCGAAAGTCAGAGTTCGAAGAAGTATACATGATCCTGGACACAGGAGCAGATCGGTCTTTTATCTCCGCAACCTATACAGAGCAGCTCGGGTTAGATGAAACTGGAACCTCGCAGTTAAAGATCCGTACACTTGGAAGCGATACTCCAATCGAGAAATGCTGTACTACGACATGTATCCTAATTGAGGACAGAAGAGGAATCCGACATAACATCACGGTTGCCATGGTCGACTTCATTTCAGGAGAACTCCAAAGGACTCCACTTGACGAAGCAGACTGCAACTATCTTTCACAACACGACATCAGCCTATCAATTCCCAATCGTATCCGAACGGTGGCCCCACAAATCCTCATTGGATGCGGAGACCTCTTTGACCTTTTCGATGACGGATTCGCCAGTACTCACGAACTTCCATCAGGACTCAAAGCTCTCCACTCAAAGATTGAACATCTTGTAACTGGCCGTAATCGAAACACAACGGAAGAACTCGGTACGCAAGTAAATAACCTATGTACAGTTCAGAGCGAGGATCTTAACGATGAACTCAGTAAGTGGGACAAGTTTTGGATCCTCGATTCAGCCGGAATCGACGAATATGTGGTACCCAAATCCCAAGAGATTTAAGAACAGAACCAGAAGATCTGGAGTCAGTTCCGCGAAACCGCACAGTACTCCGACAATAAATACTTCGTCCGACTTCCTTGGAAAGGTCCAACAGACGATCTTCCTGATAACCGTGCGATCGCGCTTAACCAATTGCGAAACGTTAGAACAAAACTTCTTTTGTCACAGTACCATAGCACGTTTCAAGAGCAACTATCAAAAGAATTATAGAGGAAGTCGACGAGAACAGAGAACCGGATGGACCAGTGATTAACCAGCTAGTGGTGACACCCCATAAAGATACCACAAAACAGCGAGTAGTCTTCGACGGGTCCGCGCATTACAAAAATGCCCCGTGCCTGAATGACAAGTTGCATCAACGCCCAGTAATCCTGCCATCACTCGTCGACATATTGAACAGATTCCGTATAGGAAATATCGCAATTGTCAGTGACGTCGAGAAAGCTTTCTTACAAGTCCATCTCCAAGCGATCGATAGAGACGCAACCCGCTGTCTATGGGTCAAGGACATCGACAAACCACTCAACAGAGCCAACATAGTTACCTACCGATTTACACGAGTCACGTTCGGGCTAAACTGCTCACCGTTCCTATTAGGAGCAACCATAAAGCAACACTTGGGACGCACACATAATTTTGGTGATCGCGAAATTGCCAACTGCATTCAAGACAATGTTTACGTGGACAACGTTATTTTCACAGCTGACACATCACAAAATGCAATCGATCGATGTCTCCGCGCAAGACAACTCTTTGCAGAGATAAACATGAACCTAAAAGAGTCCCCTACAAACTCCACAGAAGTCAATCAGACGCTTCCAGAAGGATGTCTAGGAGCCAACCCCAATCCCAAAGTCCTCGGAATTCAATGGCTCTCAGAGGACGACATGATGAAAATCACCTGCCGATTCTGGGAGAAGGCAGCAATCACAAAACGCACAGTCTCGGAGCAAGTTGCAGCGGTATATGACCCACTTGGATGGCTCACTCCCTTAATGCTCAAGCCAAAGCTCTTCCTACAAGGACTTTGGAAGCATAAGTATGCATGGGATCAAAAGCTAACAGAAGAGCACAGGGATCAATGGATTGCCATTATCGCAACAGCCCAAAACTTCGGAAAATGTCTACCCAGGAAAGTCAGCGACGGATCAAGGTCGTCACCAGCAGAAGTCGTCGCCTTTACAGATGCCAGCAAAAGCGCAATGGCTACATGCGTCTATCTTGTTCAGAACCACAAGGCAATCTTACTTATGGCAAAGTCGAAACTGCCCTCACTCAAAACTAAATCAACCATACCAAAACTGGAAGTGAATGCGCTCACCATGGGTACACGCCTAGCCAATTCGACGTACCAAGCGATGAGAGATCGGCTTAACGTTACGGAAATAACGATCTTTACGGACTCGGAAATCGCCTTGAGCTGGCTTCGAAACCCACAGCTGAGCACAAACGGGAGATTACTTGCACGCAATCGATCACAGGAAATTCGGAAAATCGCTGAGCAGCTCCGTCAGGTCAACGTTACAGTCAAATTCGGATAAGTCAACACGACCGTTAATCCAGCAGATTATGGAACAAGAGGCTTAACAAAAGAGGAGCTCGCCAACAAACAAATTTGGTGGAATGGCCCTTCCTTTCTTAATAACTCAAAAGATAACTGGCCGTCACGACTCGTTCAAGCCAACCACAGCGAAAACGTTTGCATGGCAGTAAACTCCCCCCAACCGGAACTCGCCGAAACAGTTGACTTCACACGACATTCATCAATAAGGAAAGGTACCTCATCATTTGCATACGCCCTCAGATGGCTCGAAAGGATTATCAAACGAACTAATCCAGATCTACAAGCGCGCCTACTAGAAAACATACCAGAGTTTCGCACTCACCACATGGACGATTTCATTAGCGTGTCTGAATACGACAGCAGCCTAATGCTTCTCATTCGGAATCACCAAAAAGTTCACGTGGAAGGAAAAATCAATATAAGACGAGACAAGCTTATTCCTATGAAGGACCCAAAGGGAATCGTGCGATGTCGGGGAAGACTTTGGAATTCCGACCGTACGAAGGACGCCAAATTTCCTATCCTCATCGCTGCAAAGACGCCATTAGCACCATTGATCATTGACGAAGCACATGGCACATTCCATCTCAGTACCGCTCGTACGATGACAAAAGTACGAGAAAAATTCTGGATTCCACAATTGAGGAGACAAGTTCAAAAGATCCTACGAAGATGCGTCCCGTGCCAAAAGATGAATAATTTACCCTTCCGATACCCAGAAATGTCAGACCTCCCTACTCGACGTGTAACGCGCACCAGACCATTCCAGCATGTAGGCATTACTTCGGCCCGATTACAACTAAGCAAGCTACGGAAGAACGAGACAAAGCTTACGGAATAATCATCACGTGCACGGTCACTCGACTAATCCATCTGGACTGCGTAAGAGACATGTCAACGGAAAATCTCCTACATGCGTTACGACGTTTTTTCGCCAGGCGAGGAGTCCCAGAGACAATCACATCCGACAATGGCCTCTATTTCCTACTAGCAAATCAAATCTTAAACGATGCTGCCGCACAAGCAACGGACAAAACAGTAGCACAATTTATGGCTTCGAAAGGAATCTTATGGAAAACAAATACTCCATACGCTCCATGGCAAGGAGCTTTTTATGAACGACTCATCAAATCAGTGAAGCATTCACTATACAAGGCCATTGGAAAGACGATACCGACTATCGAAGTTCTAACCACACTTCTAGCTGAAATCGAGGGGACCCTTAATACTCACCCACTCCCATACCAGGAGGAGCATTGGGAAGATCAACCCACAATACGCCCAATCGACTTCATCCAGCGTGATATGATCATTACATACCCAATGGAAGGAGTACGAGAGATGTCAGATGATGCCGATTATCACGAACCGGGGGAAATACTCCAGCTTCAAATGCGACGTCAGACAGAAGAAGCCCTTCGCAGTTCTTATTCGCTTACGGAGAAGTTCTGGAAAGTTTGGAAGGAACAGTACCTCACAGCTCTGCGAGAACAGCACATACGAACCTTACGTAGGAATCCCGGAACACCAAAGTAACCGGAACCCGACCAAGTAGTATTAGTAGCCGACCAAAATGCACCGAGAAACACGTGGAAAATAGGGCGTGTAACGAAAGTCAAAGCTAATGCAGGCGTAATACGGGAAACGGAACTGATGCTATCAAATCGGCGTACCATCAGACGCCCCATAAATCAACTATCCCGCTCGAATTCACGTGTACCTCAGGGAATCAAGAGGAACCGAAAAGACAGGAAGAGGACGGAAACGAATCGCGGGAAGAACCAAGGCTACAGCCGCAGCAGCACGAAATAAGACACGGATATGATCTGAGGAACCGATCCCGTGTGAACTATCACCAGCTACACCACGGAACAGTGTGGACGGAGCGGAATACATCACCTTGTATTTCGACCATAGTGGCACAGCATCAGGATCAAATCGACCTTCATACAAGTCACGGATCTCCTACACCCTCTCCCATCTCGCGGGCGGGAGTATAGCGAAACTATTCGCTATTATCACTGCCGTCAAGGAGGACGTAATGGTTGCAACTACGGAAAGTACACCGAAAACGACGTTAACTCCATAATTGTCATCCTTTTTGATCCACTTGTCTTTGTTCTTCGCCTGTGCAAGTGGGGCAGTGTGCCCTCAATTTCTGTATTCAGCTCATTTGTTCGTATTTATTTGTTCGTTGATGCCGTTGATTATTCTTTAATCTAACTATATGTTAGTGCGTAGATGAAGGTTTAATTACCGAAGTTTGAGGTCTAGCCTGCGGTGGTGTACTGATGGCAAACGACTAAAAACCCGCGTGGCCCTCAACCGAGGAAAGGCGAGCACACAAAAGGATAAGCCGTCACACACATACCTGATACAAGTTCGGGGTATTTCCGCGCTAACTCCATCGCCCCCGAAAGACTTTCTGTTGATGATTTTTCGCTTGCAGACTAGAACCTTTCCTATCTTTGCAGAAGCGTGTTACTGAGATATGATGACAAAGGACTGCCCAGAAAACTTATCTGCAGATTTCAAGTACCACTGCCATATTTATTACTCTCCTGATAATGAATATCTTGTCAGTCGTCGACTGACTAGAGAAAAACCGTTTGTTTGTTCATCAAGGTTTGCTTTTTCGCGATGTTTGATAAGCCAAACTGGGACGATACGCTTCAAGGCTTTGTATATTACACGCAGCAAAGATATTCTTCAATAGTTTTTAGAATCCGTGACGGATAACTTCTTGTGAAGAAGTTTTTGTCGTCAATCCATATTGAACATCGTCGTAATCTTACGAAATGGATGAGTAGATCTCAGAACTTTTGGCCTAATTCTCCTTCTTCATTTTTGTGTTTTAGACGCTAGTTCTTCATTGACTCTAAATGTCAATCGTTAGAAATTCTCAGGTCCAGCGACTGACGGCACTTGATGGTTCAGGGATACATTGAAATGTTCCTTATACATTATCAGGAATTTCTTAACGACAGCAACTCAAATTGGCCGTTCTAAGGAAACATTCCACTAAAACATATTTTCATCGTGCCGCGACACTGTTTTGGTAAAAAAATAAGCCTTACTGTCATTGTTAACCTGCCACGCCCTTTCAAACTACGTATTTTTCACTTTGACACAAGGATGTAATGAAACATCAAAAGAGTATGTAATCAGAACAAGATTCCTCGTAAGGCAAAGAATATTCTATTGAACAGTGTTGTAGATTTTGGCAACAGTGTTTTTTCTACGTTTATTTTCAGGTTTGAAGAAGAAAACGCTCGCGACTTACTCCTCAACGCAATATTTTTCACATGAGAAAAAGGGCAGAAGTTACCAACTGAAATGGGTCATCGTACCGCTCTGCTAGAAAGCCTCGCCTCAACTTAAGCAGCTTTTCCTCCAACGTCGGCAAAGACATGATTCTTCTACTACGACACCATGCTAATGAAAAACGCTGAGATCAGATGAGAACACCAACGACAGTTAGCTTGGAAGAATTTTCTAACAGACTTGTGAAATAATCAAAGCAGCTATTTCATAAGTAGATTTTTTTGCAAAATTTTAAGCTTTTCCCTCATAATGAGCCATGACTAAACTGATTTATTCCAGGCTATACTACATACTAGGCAGTTAAACTTGTTCTGGGTTAAGTGGTATGACACTGCATTCATTACTGCATTCATTTATAGGCTGTAGAAGGCTTTCTCGTAGTCAATGAAGGTTAGGAGAAGAGTCATGCGATAATCTCTACGTTTCTCGACACGGTGGAGATGTGATCTATGCTACTTAAATCGTGATGGAATCCAGCTTGTTCTTGAGGTCGTGCATCATCCACTTTCTTTGATATGCAAATGAGGACGATGTTAGTGAACACTTCATATAAAAAGCTCATTAAGCATAATCAGACGGTAGTTTCGAAGATCCTCTCCTTGGTCTTTCTTATGAACAGAAATGGTTTGCGAGGTCCTCCACTTGTCTGAGATCCTTTTTTTTCTAAAGACAAGTCTTGTCATGCGCGCCGCTAAAACTACACAAAGTGGGTGGACACCAGCCCGAAGAAAATCAGCTGATATAAAGTCAGACCCAGGGGTTGTCCCAAATGTTATGCCCTTGATCGCAGCTCGTGCTTATTTGCTTAACGCTTATCTCGTGCGCACATTTCACGCCTTAACTGTTCTATGTTAACTCGCAGTGCATATGCAAGCATGTATTTGTCACGATGTCATTCAAAGAATTCATGTTCAAATTTAACCGCAGCAACTATACGCACTGCAATTTTATGTTCAGAATTTCCAGTTATACCGAGTAATCTCCGTCTATATCTTCATAAAACTTGAATATTTACAATTAAAGACTCAAATGAAAACTTACCATTCCTTATTATGTTTATTGCAGAATGAACCCGGTTTGAGCAACCCTATCTCACAACAGCGTTTTATCGCTTCATTTCTATTTACTCTCTACATAAAATCAATACAAGTTAGGTGTATTAGTGGCGAACAGAGACACCTGTATTTGCGAAATACGCCTTTAGTGCATGTTTGCGATGCACTGGTCACGCACCTCCAGGCGTATTACGCCAGCTTCACTCAGCTAGATATGCAAAAAGACATGCCTAGAAAAAAAGTAAAGAAATACAGCATGACATCGAACAGTGGGACATTTTTGTTTTCGAAAAATCCTTTCAGAGATGAATAAGTAGTTCCCATCTCACAATTCAGAACAAATAATAACAAATGTCAATTAACACTTCCACTCACAGTTCTAAACGCTATGTCACTCATGTGAAGTTCTTGAGCAACTCTAATTAATTTATGGTTTCAAATAACTTTTATCATCAAGCAGTTCCCTTTTTTGTTCGTTCCAAAAAGTGCACATCAAGGGCTGCGGGAGCGGCGAAGAGAATGTATCGTAAGAGCGGCGAAATGGGCGGGGCGACAGCGAGACGTAGTTTATAAGGAGCAGCCAAGATACTGTAGCGATTATGACGCTGTGAAGAACCGCGCGGTGCAGTTATCGATGCTAAGATTAGCCTACTGAATACGCGACAGCACATTATGCAGGTACCTCTTGACCGCTCCCTCCCTGTCCAAGTTTTCTGTTTTAGTCTCGAACAATGAAATAGTGAAAAGACGTCTCGTTGCGCATCAATTCCTCCAGCTCCAATTCTGTTTCGTCAGCTGCTGTTCTTGGTAAGCCGTTGATGATAGTTTTGGATTTCTGGCGCCCTTCTTACTTTTCTTGCCAAGCTGGTGGGAATTTTAGCAGTGGTTTGCTTTAGCTACGCTTCGGATTCAGAGCAGTCAGAAATGTCAAACTCTTTCTCGAGACTCTGCCAGAGGAACTTCCGCTGTGCATTTCAGCTCGACATCCAAAGTCACCTCACACCATTTTGAGGCGGCAAAACGGTGTAAAGGTACCCTAGATAATACGAGTCAAATTGCATACGGAAAAAGTCGGAATCTATCGATTTTTCTAACACCACATTTTGCTTTTTCGCACCACTTAATGTGACCCAGAAGATCGTGCAACACACTTATGTGTGTCGCCTTTTGTTTCACTCTTTATTCGAGCCAGAAAAGCAGTCTGCCAGAGATTTCGCTTAGCCACAGAACATTTGGACGGGCAAACCTTTGGAACATTTACTGAAGTGCTTGCAATCGATATCTACTAAATCACGTTTTCCTGTTCACTGTTTGTCTGATCCTTTCTCGTAAACATAAACTTAATCATCTAGTGAGAATTCTCTTTCTAGATATTAATTGAATGAATAATCAGGAAAAGGAAATGTGGTGTGTTTCTCCTGACAATTCTTATGCACGACTTGAACTAATAAAAAGTCTACAGGGATTCAATAGTGCGATAGGTTCCATATCAAGGAAGGAGAGAAGAAAGCTTGGAAATTATAGGTCGGTGGTCGAATGAATGGAAATAAAAGGTAAAGAAGAAGGTAGCTGGCCTTAGCCAATCTGTTTGGGATACGCCAACGCGTTCACTTTAATTCGGCATCGTTTAAGGTTTACAAAAGCGTGTCCAGCCTATAAAATGCCTTGTGGGGCTGGAAAATATATCAATTTAGTGTTTTTATCCTCCCAGACCAGCTGTCTAATATAGGAATATGCAGTGAGAATGCAACCTGCTGCTTTCGAGACCAAAACCCTTGGAACATTGTCGACTTAGTTTTGCTATACCGTAGTTGAGCAATTGTTATTTTGATACTAACGAGTGAATCACTCCATAATTAGGAAGTGTCATTGTTTTGAAGTCGAAATTCCTCGCGAAATATTTGGTTATGTTTTCTTTAATATAACCAGAGAACATAAATATTCTCAATTGTAGTCAATGTATTTTCATGGTTTGTGTGTAGTAACATGGCTAAAAATGAGTTCAACGCACAAGGAGAAGCGTTAGTAACTAGTAGTCGAAAAATTAGTGAGTCAAAGTCGGAAGGTCCTCGGTATCAAAAGTTTTATGACTGCCTTATTAACTCCATTCTGATGAAAAAAATGCGAAGCGAGGAAAGATAACACTGCTACAAAACCACGCCTAGGTTTCTTGTACCATTCAATGAAAGAGATGAAATGTTGGATGAAACGAAAGATACGCGATCTCCTTCTAACTGCTACGATTCTTCGGTTTTGAGTCGTGACGGAAAGCGCATCGAGCTCAAATTTCCCAGCTTCGGTGTTTTCAATGCAAACTCATAACCTAAAAGCAAAATTAAGAACGTTTCACAAACCTTATCTGTCATTTCTTTGCTCACTAATTCTAGGGGCCTAAACTTCATCCAGTTTCGGTTGTGTTAAGGTTGCTGTTCCTGAGAGTAAAACGTTACTTACGTCCTCCTGTAACCACTACAGCAAGCATTTTTTTATCCAGTAAGATAAGAATTGGTTCTTCTTCCAGGATCAGAAATCCCTAGACAGTTTTCTCGCGTGAATTAAATCCAGATGGACACTTTACGTTTTTTAAAATTTCAAAGTGAACAGACCACGAAGGAACAAGAGTCTTTCAGACTGTGACAGTTGGATCTTGCTTAAATTTCAGCACTGAGTTCAGTCGATTCCCTAGTATTACTGATTTATTATTCTGTCCTCTAATAAGCTGAGTTTGTTAGTGGTATTGGTGCGTGATCTGAAGACTGTGTTGCGCTGCAACCTAAATTTCATTTCTGTGAAGATAAAAAACCCTAGTTGAACCTATACCCTATACCTAAACCTATAGTTATAACCCCATAACTAACTTTCCTCACGGATTCCCTCACCACGTCAAATTCGTGTTACGTTATTAAGAACAAAATCTTAAGTTGTTTTGAAATTGTAAATTTGCTTCACTGTAATACTAAAAGCGAATTGTAGTTGCACTATTTCTCGAATTTCAAAAAATTTCTTCCACTACGCGTTTTGTCGAAAGATATCGGTATACTTTTCTTAGAAAAACGTTAGCACATGAGGACACCACTCTGCTCTGCAAGGAATCCAAGTCGGTAATAATCCATCCTTTAGAACTGATAACTGATCATAACATGCACATTCACGAAACGCGCATACTGCTGAGATTACCGTCCACTTAGGCTTCCAACGTGTGGCATTTCTTGCAGTTATTTCTCAGCGTACTTGTATTCAAAGTGGTATTGTATACAGTAATCCGTTTAATCCGAAGTTTTCAAAGTTTCATTTGAACTGGCTGCTGAACGAGACATTGTCGAACGCCTACCTCTGCCGCTGAGCATTGCAAAATAGTCAGTAGAGGAGATATTCCATTTGTATCAGAACGAAACAATAAAGTGAAATGAATAGAATCCAAATAAAGCAGAACCATTTGCAAAACTATGTTCTGTTGGACGAAATTCCCGAAAATCAACCGTGACTTCTTTGATGGAGTCAGTCGATGATATCTGGCCTGTATCAAACTATAACCACCGCATTTTCCCAATTAAAAAGACTATTTTGTGTCTAATCTTCTGCTGTCGAGTGAGGCGTTGGATGCCAATTCTAATCAGTAGGTTGTGCAAAAAGCAGTCGAAAGTTCGACTTTTAATGAACCTCAGGGTAGTTAGATGTCGTATTGATTTTGACAAGCTGTACACGAGGTTGTTAAATAATTTTACTGCCTGACGTTTCGGCAGAATCGCCTTCTTCAGAGCCTGAAATGGGCAATTCAATTTACAATTTAAACGACCAAACCTCTCCACAACTAAACCGATAAAGTCCATGCCTACTTTTTCAGTCACCAACTACACTGAATGCTCACCTTAGATTGTAGACGCCTAGCATAGACTGATCGATCACGGGGGCAAATGTTTCGAATGTCTCATTCTGATCGGAAGAGCCATTCGAGATATGGCGCGAGTTCCCGCATTAACATTAACAATATCGACAGACATTCGCCCTTGCGGTTCATTTTTGGGTCTTTGCCTTGGATCCAAAATGAATCCAGTGATCTTCGAGCCTACGTTTTAGATTCGTGCGCTGACAATTTGGACCCTAAATTCGAGATAGGCTCCGTCGTGTTTTTGTGTTCTATGGGCACCTAAACGTCCTCCATTCTCGTAATGGATGATTCTTCCGATCCGAATGAGGTATTCAAACCATTCGCTCTCGTAACTTATTCTTTCCGTTTACGTGCTCTTTGATGCGGAAATATGGCGGTCGTGCCGTTTCATCGACATACTCTTCGCAACAGTTTATGCAAGAAATCAGGTAGATTACACCGGGTCTCTTGGTATATCTGTGGGACAAATAATACAGTTCGGTGTTGTACAGATGGTGTCATACAAACGATCCCGAACTAGGTGACGTTTCAAATTGTTCCGTGGTATTTGAACGACCGAAACAGAGCTATCCAATTCTGCTCTCCTCAGACACCGCCTAATGGCAGTGCCCATTTCATCAGAGATATAAGAAAAGCAGAGAGGTATCTTATCTGTCTTAGAGTTTTCCAGTTGCCGTGCTCGTTCACTTAAGTATCGTCTCGTTTTAGACGTTCGGATTTCATAACCATTAGAAACAGCAATTTAGCGAGCCAAAGTTAACGATTTCCTTCTCCCCTTAGGTCCAGTACAAGCGATTTCTGCCGTGCGGAACATGTTGTTAATCATAACCTTCTTCATTTGAGATGGATGAGCAGAGAGAAAGAGAGAATGAACCGAGATGTTCTTATTACTGGGCTTACGATTACGATATCATTTCGTTTGTTACGTACCATCTGAGATGACACGGTGGATGTTGTACAACACCGAACTGAATTTTTCTTACCACAGGTAGACCAGGAGACTGCCTGAGATGCGATGTAATCTACCTGATTTCTTGCACGAACTGTGGAGACGAGTATGTCGGTGAAACGGCACGAGCGCTGTATGTCCGCACCAAAGAGCAAGAGAATGGCAAGAATAGGTTACGAGAATGGACACCTTTGGGTCCCATAGAACACAGAAACACGACGCAGCCGATTTTGAAATTAGGGTCCAAATCGAACGTTGGCTCGGAAATCGCTGGAGGCATTTTGGATCCAAGCCAAAAACCCTAAAATGAACCGCAAGGGCGAATGTCCTTCGATAACGCGGGAGCTCTCGCCATATCTCGAACGGTTCTTCCGATCCAAATGAGACATTCGAACCATTCGCCCCCGTGATCGATCAGTCAGCGGTCCATGCTAGGCGTCTACGATCTAAGGTGAGCATTCAGTGTAGTCGCTAAGTTGATGATTGAAAAAGTATGCATGAGGTTTATCAGTTTAGTTGTGAAGAGGTTTGGTCGTTTAAATTGTGAAATATATCGCTCTTTTCAGGCTCTGAAGAAGACGATTCTGCCAAAATTTTAGCCAATAAAATTATTTAATAACCTCGTGTATAGCTTATCAAAATCAGTACGAATCCAGAAAGCAATGCTTAGAAAGCAAAAAAAAAGGAGCAAAAAAATATAGTATAACACGGATTAGTGAAAGACTATTTACTCATATCCTATATTTGGACAGTTGGGTGTTTTCCATTTACCAACTGAGAAAAGGAAAATAAACACTTTCAGCGGATTTTTAAAAAGCAATTCACTTTTCTATTTCTCCTCAGCCGTTCTCTTCAAAGGCATTACCCCACGAATCTGATGTGGTGCGGATTTCAGGTGGAGTATTCGTATACGGGATCGTAGATTAAGGAGGGGGGTGATTCCGTCCATTTCTTCCTAATTGCCGAAAGATATGGCTTCGAGCGTTACGACGCGCTATTTTCTATAACGAGTTCGATTGGAGCGCGCCAGCCGTGTGCACACGCCGCATCTTCCGGGCCGTTTTTTTACGCCAATTAGCAAGAAATGGACGGAATCATTCACCTCTCCATAATCCTTTGAGGTGGAGTATACGATCCCGTGCCTTTAGCTAAAAGTTTCAAACAACTTCTGTGGGCATGCGCCTTTTTTGTTCGATTTAAGAGCGCATCGTAAAAGCAGAAGCGGCGAAGTGAGAAGATGTTGTGGACAGGGCGTCACCATGACGTAGCGCTAGAGGAATTGCGATGCTGCTGCAGCAATAGTTATGTTGTTAGTGTTCGCGCAGCGCAATTATCAACTCTCTTTAAGCTTCTGGATACATGGTAATACACCAGTGCTGAGTCCACGAGATTCCTCATTCCGGCAGCAAATGGGGTGCGACATATACCCAAGTTCGGGCGCAGAGTTAATGCTACAGTAGGATCGCTAATTCTTTGTCAGAAGACGAAAAAGACGCGAATCCGCGTCTTTTTCGTCTTTTTTCATAAGTCGCCTCAATTTGATCTGTATTATAAGATCTTCACATCAATAGATTCGTGAGCGCGAGCTCTACCGATTGAATGTAATCAGAACTTTCAAAATCTGTCAAGGAAACAGTTTCTGAAAAAATTACCTGCGGGTACACATTAACAAGGCTGAGTCCAAGATAATTGCACCTCAAGGATATATGATTTTTGACGTTAACATATTTTTCGAAAAGTGAAATGATAGTTACATATCCGTAATCTACATAACATTGCGAACAATTTGATATCTCTCATAGCTACAACACTCCATGACTCTGAAGATTTTGTAAATTTGACTAAAGTGACATGTTTGAACTCCAGGAGCAACCGACATTACCAGCTTAAAAATTGTTTTCTTGCAAAATATGCAAGGTAACTATTTGTTTTAGGAGGACCTTATTCCTTGGTTTTACAGCTCAACAGGATTTCCTGTTTTTTGCGGATTCGCGTCTTTTTCGTCTTCTGTCGAAGAATTAGCGATTCTACTGTATGACTACTCATTTCCATAACGGTGTGATGCGCAGCGGTTGAATAGGAGTTCCAGCGAAGCAAGAAAAACTTATATGAAAAGGTTTGAAGGAGTAAAGATGGAAGATCCGAAAAAAATGTAAAATAATTAAGAACACAAGTTAAATTTCAAAAACTTAAACTTTTACTCTGCAGTTAATCAAACACTCTCAATTTCCGTACTACGAACCCACTCAGAGTTACAGACACTCACTTTGTGTACTAGGAACTGAGTCAGTATTATCTCGTAAAGGATTTTGAGCCATTTTCAATTTTTTTATTTCTTTTCTTTCCTTGCTGTTGTCTTCCATTTTACATAAAAAATATGAATTATAATGGGTTTGTACTACTGTATGTTGGGGGAACAAAAGTTGTCTCGCAGCTATACTTATTATTTTGAGGCTGTCGAATATGAAAATGGAGATTAACAGGCAGTATAGCACGACTGCTTTTAGTACCCAAGTAAACTGAACATAGTTCACAGAAACATCAGCAAATGGTAAGCATGACGTGGATGTATGGAAAAATATCAAAATCACAATCATATGATTTTTGCATTAGAATGAAGGCGTTATTGCAGTAACTTGCTTGAAGCTACCTCGTTTGGAGAATGTGAAGAAGATAAGGTCTATCAATGATTTGAAAAACATGGTCTATTCGAAGTTTACATGATTACTTTCCGTTCACAAACGCAACCTTGATTTGCATCTTTAATCAAGATTCATTTGCAGTCAAGAGGCATATTTTATTTGTATCGCATAGACGGTGACAGTAGAAGTTTTTTTTTTTTTTTTGCTTTAGCGCCTAGTTTTGGATCGAGACGACAAGACTACAAAGAAGAAAGATAGCTTGGAAAACGCTTCCATCACTTTCATTTTTTCCTATATTTCTTTCCGTTTTGGATCGTCTTGCCGAAGCGCGAACGTCGCAAACGGCAGGCTACAACGAGAACATTGCAGTGTGAATGAATAAGTGTGAATGGCGATTACAGTAGCCTTGACAGCAGGTCTTCACTCTTTTACATGCTTGCCTCGCACCCTGTTTATAGCGGTTGTCTGACTGAGAAACGCACATCTCCTACAATGTCTGTAAAAAAAAATCCACAATATACAAACAGCTTGCGTACGAGATCCAAAAGAATGGTTGTTTAAAGGCGGCATACCACGAATCTGAGATGGTGCGGATTTCAGGTGGAGTGTCCATATACGGGGCCGTGTTTTATTTTTTTTTTGTTTTATCTATTGCAACGCTCCACCCTTTGCGTCGCCTCCGCCCTACGATTCGTCGAAAATCAATTCGGACTACCCCGGTAGGCAATAAGGGAAGTTACGCGTGCAAGGGTGGCGCGCTGCACTAGAAGGCATTGTACAAAACAGCATTCTGGGGCTAGCTGCTTGAAGTGATTCATGGAGAGATGAGCGGAACCACTCCGGTCTCCATAGTCTACAACCCCGTATACTCGACGTGACTTGCCATATTTTCTTTTTCTTTCCAATCAATGCCTCTGACTCAGTTTCAAACGTGAAGGACGATAACTGAAGTCCTTGAATAGCGATCTGAGGTGTTTCTACGAGGACATGTAGGGCTCCAAGGCAGTTCCCGCACATTATCAGGAGTTACAGGGGCGGTCCTCAGAAAGCGAAAACCGTATTTGTGCCGCCGAACCGTTACCTGCCCAATAGGCTGTCGTTAGGTCTGCCTGCCACAGCAGGCATCGCATTGACACGTTGCAGTTATTAAATTTCAAGAATAAGTTGTCGCAGAAATTGCTGCTTTCTAACAATACACATTTAGAGTTACATGCTAAAGTATCAAGAAACTGCACTAATTGCAGATAACATCCATTGATGAAAACCAAAGTTATTGAATGATTTTCCATCCACTTCTTGCAGTTGTGTCTGTAAAGTTTCAGTGGGTTGTATTCATTCCGAATATTTACCAGTTGATTTGAAAAAAAAGGAAAAGTAACAATACTGTCCAAGCGACAGGGCGTCAGCTGGAAACTTTGAAGGAAGAGCATAAGGGTCCCGCGGCTATAACTAGGCTGTCAGAATGTGTACTGCGCATCGCAGTTACAGTAGAATCGTTAATTCTTCGGCAGAAAGCGAAAAAGAGGCGAATTCGCGTCTTTTAGTCTTTTTCATAATAAACCTCAATTTGATCTCGATTATAAAATCTGAACATGAATAGATTCATGTGTGCGAGCTCTATCGAATGGAAATAATTAGAACTCTTAAAACCCACCACTTGAATACTTTTTGAAAAAAATACCTGCGGCTACACATTAACAAGGCTGAGTCCGAGATAATTGCACCCCGAGGATATACGATTTTTGGCATGAATATATTTCTCTACAAGTGATATATGACAGTTATATATTCGTAATCTACATACTATTGCGAAGAATTCGATATCTCACACAGCTTTAATATCATACTTTTAAAGATGTTGAAAAATTGACTAAAGTCACATGTTTCAACTCCAGAAACGATCCATATTAGCAACTTAGAAATTATTGTTTCACAAAATCTACATGCAAGCTATTTGTTGTAGGACGTCCTTTTCTCTCGATCTTCTAGTTCAACGGAACTTTCGGTTTTTTTTTCGCAGCTAAAGTTATAACTTCGGTGTTTTACACCGCTTGTGTTGTTTGGCAGGTCGTAATTCGTTAACAAATTAGATTTGCAGTATTTGTCCTACTAACTATTTCCATTTTTCTATAATATGTTTCAGCTGCGGTCAGTTTTCAACCTGTAAACATGAAAACCTTCGATGTAGTTTTATGAATAACTCATTTTTCAGCGATTTATCGGAGGTTCTTTCAAATATCACGTGGATATGTTGTTTTTCAGGAGGAAGAGATCTACTGAATGGTGTTGATTTCAGATAATTCTGTATCATCCAAATTTTCATTACAAAATCCTTCAGCCTCTATGGAAGGTTACTGTCATCTAGGTACGGCTACCCATCGGATGACTTAGGTCAGACATTGAGTTGTAGCTGTGTTACAGAGATAATTGTTACACTCGAAAAGAATTGAATAACTATAGAGCAGAATGGTATACCTGCAGAGCGATATTCTTCAGAGTTGTCAGTTTTAATTTTTTTTATCCCCTTTATTTTTTTTTGCCCTATCTCCATTCCTCGATTTTCGAAATTAAAGTAAAATCGTCAAGCCAAAGAAATAATTATGATCAAACAATTTTTCTAAAACTTCTGAAATGGGACAAACAAATGACGTATGAAAATGGAGAGCCACTGAAGTACAAATCTAAACACAACTACCAAAACGTGGATTTAGAATTAAGTCAACGATCGGTAGCTCTGCAAGACAGAGCCTCACTTTCATCATCAGGATCTTCAGTTTCAAGGATTTCCAATAATTTTTAAGACTTTAAAAAAATAAAGCAGACTATCTCGAAGGATTTCGTTCTATAAAAAAGTACTTTTCTTACAGTTATTCTGCTTTTTTCAAATGTAGTAATTAATGCGGTAACACAGCCATAGCTAGGTGTGTGGCCCAAGGTATCTGCTGGGTCGTCGTGGCCAGACAACAATAATCCCCCATAGAGGGTGAAAGAGTTTGTGATGGAAATTTGAATGATACGGAAATTTTTTAAATCAACACCATTCAATAGATCTCTTTTTCCTAGAAAAACACATCCACTTGATATCTCAAGGAATTTCCGATAAATCGCTGAAAAATGAGTTGTCTCGAAAATCACATTAAAATTTTCCATCTTTACAGGTTCAAAACTGACAGCAGCTGGAATATGTTATAGAAATAATGGAAACATTCAATAGTACAAGTGATGCTCTCTATTGTATTGTGTCGACAGAAGGCAAATCTAATTTGTTAACGAATTACGAACTGCCAAACATCACAGTAAGTAATGTAAAACACCGAAGTTATAAATTTAGCTGCGAAAAAAAATCGTAAAGTTCTGTTGAGCTAGAAGATCGAGAGAAAAGGACGTCCTACAGCAAATAGCTTCCATGTAGATTTTGTAAAAGAGTAATTTCTAAGTTGCTAATATGGATCGTTTCTGGAGTTGAAACATGTGACTTCAGTTAATTTTTCAACATCTTTAAAAGTATGATATTGAAGCTGTGTGAGATATCGAATTGTTCGCAATAGCATGTAGATTACGAATATGTAACTGTCATATATCACTTGTAGACGAAAAGACGCAAATTCGCGTCTTTTTCGTTTTCTGCCGAAGAATTAACGATTCTACTGTATGCTCGAGAACTTTGTGGACACGTGATGGAAAATCAGACAGATATCCTCTTGGGTGGTTCTGCCCCTATGCCCCCTAATGCACACCTGAGCTTTCTTCCCTTTGTCACATAACCTGACAAGCTTTGAGAACGTTGTCTTGACCAGAGATCTAAGTACTTGCCGCAAAGGGCTCTGAAAAGTTTTCAAACAAGACCCCCGCACTCGTTACTGCGCAACACATGCTTATTTTCGTTTTCTGTTAAGAATATTCTTGTCTACTCATTTTCATTTCAAAAATGTCTGTGTAGTGCGTGATTTACATTTCCAAGAAAAAACTAAAAAACAGGCGCAGATAAAAGACAGCGTAATAGGAAATAAAGCTGATCCATTGTGGTGTATTTTTTGCCATTCAAATACATGGACGCTACTTGACTTATGGCAAATGGAGCATTGATCTGCAAGTGAATGACGACGAGTGCAACCACAAATAAGTAGTGTCAGATTTGCTTAACACTTAGTTTTTTGAGTTATAAATACTTGAGTTTTACCATGCCAGAAGAAAGTAGGTAAATTAATCCTGGTTTCTCCAGGATTTACTCCAACCTCCAGTTTTTTTGTAAATTCAAAAATCGAGTTGCAATACTGCAGAATAGTAATCAAAAGAGACCTTCTTCGTGTCTTACCAAAAATTTTTACCACAAACTACTTGGCCATCTCGAGCTCAAAATATTTGTGGCAATAGCATCACCCACACTTGTGAAGGCAGTGCGCACCTATAGCATTCAATTTTTTGCGTCCTTTTATTTTGTCGATAAAGAAAATATTAGTGTTTCAAGTGAGCAACAACAATAAACAGTCCTCATGTCACCTAGTTCTTATGAATTTTGTTGCTTTGAGAAAGTTCGTTGTTTAAATGGAGTAATGGAAAAAGACAGAACACCATCACGCAATCTACGATGCTGCGCCATAAACTTGTAGAAATGTAATCTACGATGCTGATGTCATCGTCACAGCCGCAGTGGTGATATAGGCGCTGCGCAATGCAAATGATCTTAACTTCGATCCTTGGCAGGAGCTAACCAAACATTCTATCTTCTGGAATTGGTAAAATTGGAGACTGGTGGGAAGCCCACGTGATAGCCCTACATAGGAAACCCCTTGTCATATTCATGTTGTTGAATGAAGCCAAGAAAACTGGGTAAAAACTAGGGTGCTCACCAGAATCGACGCGCACTTCGGAACTTGGTGAATGTGAGAAATGAGCGCTGGTCTCCGATGTTTCAGAAAAGGCTGCATCGAAGGGCAACTGGGAGCTCCCTACATTCTCACAGCTTACAATATCTCAGCGTTGCTAAAACCAACGCTGCAATATGAAACGTTGCCACGTTGTCGGGAAGCTGGTGCGAGCTAGCGGCTGCAGTAGAACTACGCAAATCATGTCTTCAGTATCATCTACAGCGATAGTTCAAACACCAGGAACAGAGTAAGAATAATTGTTTATCAGCACTTCAGATGGTGGCTGTAGACGTTATGCTGGCTTGGTTATGGGAGGCAGAAATAAGATGTTGAAGGCATTCTAGATTTCGCGGACTCTCAGATCCTCGTCATCAACTTATCGCAAGAACGAATCTTCAAAAACTACAATCTCACCTTGTCACCTTCTACAGCGGCAGTGCTAGAATGCAAATTGACTTCGCACTCATACGACATCGTGATCAAAAGCTTGTCACCAACGCGGCGGTTATATATTACGAAACGGTTACAACGTAGAACCATCCGCTTATCCTCAAAATCCTCCCTCTAATGTAGAATCGCGCAAAAAACCGAAGTCATCTTGCACATCCTATTATGAACGCCGAAGATACATGGCGGCTTGCAAGCCGTGAGGTAGTCGAGGCGACTCGGACACTGCTCGGTTCAACATGACCTTACCGGAAGATAGAGAAACAGACATGGGTGCGGATGTAGGGAATAAACACGAAGTTAGTTGAGAATAAGAGCTTCCGTCATTTTTTCTTTAACAATAAGAAACTGACAGGATTGCAGGAAGGGGAAGAAAGACGCAAAGCAAGCGGTAGCCGTGGATAAAAATACCTACTGCGACTTTTATAAGAGGCTCGCCACACGCTATGACGAACGCATCATCCTACCATTGCCAGAGCGAGGATGTCGGAAAGTTCTGCTGCGTCGATGACGAAAATGGAAGCTTTTAGATGTATTGGAAAAGGTGTTAAGGCGGTGGCGTAACTACTTCAAGAACATCTCAAAAAAGTTCCCCTAGTCACCAATTCCCTTAGCTCCCCTTACATATAAGTTAGTTTAGCAGACAACTACTAACACTAGCTAGTAAAATCCATCTGGAAGAAGGGCACTCCAACGGACTGCTTACATCACAGGCCGACTGTCGAGTGTTCGACTACTGTCTTACAATACGAAGATGTTTGGATGCATCGTCGATCGCACGTCTCGTCCTCGTCGAAACTGAGGAAGAGTTCGATCCCTTTCTGGATGAAAACACATAGTGAGCTTTACGACAAAATGCTGTCCCAGAGGAGCTAATCAGATCCAAATCCTCCACGCACATTCACGAAGTCGAGTGCAAGCGGCTGCGAAAACGTTGCCGTAGGTCACCCTGCACCAGGACTCAAATCCTCCTCCCAAAATGCTGTCATCTAACCAGAAAACTGGACTCTGACACTAAATGGAAATAAATGGGGCAAACGCTGAAGAAGAAGAAAGTCTGCATATGTCATCGTCCGTTGTTTCAAACCTCTTGAATGAAGAATATCTGAAGAAGAACTAATACCACAAGATCCTCATCGAACCGCTGTCTCTTGCCCCGTGCTCTGTAGTTTTTAAAAAAAAAATGTAAAAATGCCATCTAGCAGCGAAAAACTATCTTTACTCTTACGTCACGTCCGTATCTCAAAATCAAAACAGAACGAAGGAAACGACAAATTAAGATTTTTCCATGATAGATGCATGTGGAATTAACTGAAATAATACAATTTCAACACTATGAACAAGTTACGATTAAATGAGACCATATGAAACTTCAGTTTTTTTTACAGAACGCATAGAATCGCCCAAGAAAAGTTGTTACATTAGACGTTTGTTTCAGTAGTGTTTCATCATGACGTTGCAAAAAAAGTTTTTTGCAAGAGCTTCACTTATTTTTTTTTCGTTTTCAAATTTGTGTCCGCACTTTATCTGCGTCCAATCCACAACGAGTACGTATGTTATTTTGCAAGTAGACTTTTTAAAAAAATATTGAAGCGATAAAAAAACCACTCAATGGGCAGAGATTGCTCGCTTCTCTCTTAGATTATCAACGGTTGTTTTTTATATAACCCTTTCCCTAACCTGAACAACATCTTGTTATTGGTGTTAATCGTCTGTAAAGATGTTGTGTGATTACATACTTGGTATATTGCACTTGCACACCTGCACACTTGGCAAATGACATCAGTTCAAATAAATGAAGCCGAATTAGATTTGCTCGGCAAATGAAAAAACAGTCTCCGGTGGAGATGAAATTTTGGAGTCTCGCCATCTGTCTGCTCAGAGATTGCGGTGCACCGTGTTTTCGGTCTTATAGGCGACTTCTGCTTTTCGCGTCTATTTGCATCTTTTTTTATTTCTTAGGATTTTTTTTACATCCGGTTAGATGGTGAGCGATCATAGAAAAATTACCGGTCTTGCAAAAATCCTGCGAACGTTGCGACTTTTTCATCCGTATTCTGCGGTTTCCAAACCAGTTGGACACCTTAGTAAATTAAAAACAGCTTTATTAGGAAGAGCGAATCAAAGTGACACTATTGCACTACACGTACACACCTGTTGCACGGTAATATGACACTTTTCTGCGAGCACTGCTTTTTCATCCTCTGTTGGGTATGGATGTGTCGAATGCCTCTCATAATATTCCTGCAGAATATCGGTTGCTTCCTTACTGAAATTTCGACGCCGTTTCCTGCAAGTACTGACTATTGGCAGCTAATGTGTTGCTACTTAAAGTTAGAAACAAAACCTCATATCAGCAATTCTTGTTTGTAGTATCATAAAGCTATTAGCAATCATTTGTTTAGTCCTCATCTCCATTTGCACATGCTTGCGACAAATAGACTCGACGGCGCGGTTGAAATCCTAGAACTTATCATTTATTTATCGACTTATCATTCTTATCACTTTGCTCCATGACAGCAGAGACAAAGATAGTGGCCAATAGAACACAGCACCAATAATTTATTGAAACGCAGGACTTGCTAAAAGAATTTCAAGGACGCCATGTCCGATAGATGGTGGCGAAATATTACATGAACAAGATTTCTTGTATCTTCAGTACATACTATTAACACTTTGGACAACCAATCTTAGGATTTCCTTGATGGTATTATTTGGTAGGAAATTGGCCTTTTACGGAAACACTTAATAATCCACTAACTAATTTGCTACTATTCACTAACAAGTCTGAAATCCCGCATTAACTGGACTAAGACTAACAATAATTCATAGAGTCCTTTTTTTTTCAAATATCTGTCGCAGAGTTGAAATCGTTTTCTTTTAACGTCACTTTTCTTGATTTTTTTTACAGAAACATAATCACTGAGGAAAGATTTTGCAATTTTCTTGCTAGAAGTACCAGTACTACATTTGAAGAATATTCAAACTTTGTTTTACACTTGCGATACTGACTACAATTTGAAACAATTCTTCAAAGTATTAGTTGTTCTAGTCCAACAGTTAACGTGGAAGGTCCCAACATGAAATTTCGCGAACATCATCGTCATTCTTATAAAGATAAGGGCCCTACTTCATATTATGTAAACCTCTAGCTGCTATTTAAAGGCATCACCCTACGAATCTGAAGTGGTACGGATTTTAGGTGGAGTATTCGTATACGGGAAAGTAGATTGTGGGGAGGAGGGTGATTCTGTCCATTTCTTCCTAACTGCCGTAAAAAAACGGCCCAGAAGATGCGGCGCATGCACAAGGCTGACGCGCTCCAGTCGAACTTCTTGTAAAAAATAGCGCGCCGGAACGCCCGAAGCCGTATCTTCCGGACCGTTTTTTACGGCAATTAGGAAGGAATGGACGGGGTCACCCCTCTCTCCATAATCTACTATCCTGTATACAAATACTCTACCTGAAATCCGTACCACCTCAGATTCGTGAGGTGATGCCTTTAAGCAATCGCCTGCGTGCGCATTTCTGAAGAACTTTCTGAAGGATTTGGCAAACATGATAATGGCAGCGCAAAGGTGAGTGGACATACGGAAGCGTACGTGAGGATGAAGCGTTGCGCACACAATAGTCGCGACAATGAAAGGGTCCACGATTCATCTACTTTCTGACTTGGAACAGTTACGCTCCTACACCATCTCTATTGATCCCAATTCCTTGTGCTTTCGCGCCAATCACGTGGAATCGCCCAGTGCTTACTGCTTGTACACGACTGCACACACTTGACAGAATAGACTCGTTACTGTAAAGCACGATACTGACTATCTACGATAGCGAAGAAATCGCAAGACTTTTGATACACTATTTTCAAGAGTTGCCTGAAAAACTCTTTGTTTGGCGGGTCTTGAACTACAGTGCATGTGCATGCCTGTATCCGCGTCGAAAACATTCGTGGGGGTCGCGTGCGTCAGGTGGCTGCGTAGCTGTCTGCTCTCGCATTTTTAATTTATTCCTACTTATCTTTCAAACCCGCGGATCTCCCTCACTAGAGGGATCACAGCCGGTTAGTCGCGAGGCTACGTGGCGAGTCCCCGGGTGGCGGATAGGGGGCTAATCACTGACCAAAAGCGACCTTGTGCTCTCCCAGAGACGCAGGTGGATTCAGGGGATGGACTCCCTGTTTCTGCTGAGCCAGGACTGACTCATGACATCCTTGTATTCAGCATGTTGGTCCGGCTAAAAGTGCAATCAAGTGACTGGGAGGTGCAAGGGAGGCGCTTTGGAGTCGCCTCCAACAAATAAGTTCCACGTGTCCACTTCGGGAGAACGGAAGTTCTCACAGAAACTCATGGGACTAAAGGCTTGCAACCTGTCCATGGGTTTTAAAATTTTTGCTCAAAGCACAGTAAAAAGAGTCTACTGATTACGGAGGAAAGCCTGGTACGGTAGCGCCAGGTAGGACGGGGTTGCAGGAGTCATGTAGGCTACCAAAACGGAAAAGGACTAGGATCTGTACTTATAACGCACGTACGCTTGCATCGGAAGCGGCCATCGAAGATCTGATGATGAAAGCCAAGAAGATCAAGTACGACGTCATCGGACTGACTGAGACGAGACGACGTCTCCCTCTCAACGCATATATGACGCATATACAACGCACATATATATATATATATATGAAACTGGAGAAGAACTGTTCTTAGGAACATGCGACAGTAGAGGTGTTGGTGGAGTTGGCGTCCTCGTCAACACGAGTATGGCAAATAACATCGACTCTTCCGAACAACTAACGACCCGAATCGAACGTCTGCGGATGAGATGTGGTCCAACACCAGCATTGACCATTTTCGTTGCTTACGCTCCAACATCAAGATACGATGAAGAAGAAGTCGAAGCGTTCTATATGGACCTGGAGAAGTTCTACTGGGATGATCATGCCTTCTACAAGGTCATAATTGGCGATTTCTACGCCGAAGTTGGCGCAAGAAGAACGCCGGAGGAACTTCGCATCGGGACCCACGGCCTACAATGCAATGACCAGGGGGAGAGGCTCTCCGAGTTCATCATGATGACTAAAACCATCCATGGGAACTCGCAATTCCAGAAGCCCTCCTCTCTACGCTGGACATAGGAGTCACCCGGTGGAGGGTACCGTAATGAAATAGACCACATCATCGTCAATAAAATTTTCTGCCTGACGGACGTCGCTGTTGTACCAAAGTTCTATACGGGATCGGACCATCGTTTCCTCCGAGGAAGATTTTCCTTCACAAGGAGGGCAGAGAAAGCCGCAAAGTTCAGGGAAAGAAATCACAGAACTATCATCAACTGGGATCTCTTCGCTACGCTAGCCGGCTTTTGGGAAGATTCCGCAATGGACAACATCGACGAGGAATATGACCGGCTTGTTGAACACATTCACGACTGCGCGAAGAAGGTTGGGAGTTTTAAAACCACCAAGAGGCGTCTGTCTCTTTAAACTCTTGAGCTGATACGCCAGCGTGGAGCAGCACTAGCCGCAGGGAACCAAGAACTGACGTCCGAGCTCGCAAGGCTTTGCAGAGAGGCGATAAAGGAGGACCTTAAAAAGAGAAGAGCAGAAGTGCTGGCTGAAGCTGCAGAGGCGGGGAAAAGCATCCGCTATGCCCGTCGAGACTTTGCCAGTCGCAAAACAAGGATGCCTGCTTTCCGGAATCCGAAGGGAACAACCATTGCATCGCGAAGGGGAATAGAATAAATCATCTACGACTTCTACTCTGGTCTCTTCGACCACTGGGGGAAGACGGACAAGTCATTCCAGAGGTTCTCTCGTCCCGAAATACGACATGCTATCATGTCGGTAAGAAATTGTACGGCACCCGGTCCTGACAGAATAAGACCAAAACACCTGAAGAGTCTTCCGCCACTACCCATCAACACCCTGGCGAGGCTCTTTACACGTTATCTGTCGGAATGCAAGGTTCCTAAACAGGGGAAGAACAGCAAGACCGTGTTGTTGTATAAAAAGGGAGATCCACATGACATCGGCAACTATCGTCCAATCTGCCTACTGTCCGTCATCTACAAGCTCTTTACAAGAAGGATCCTTAATAGGATTGAAAAAGTCTTGGATGAAGGACAGCCATGCGAGCAGGCAGAGTTTCGAAAAGGATTCAGCACGATTGACCACACTCACACTATTTCGAAACTCATTGAGATATCACGAGAGTACAAGATGCCGCTCGTCTCACCTTCATCGACTTAAAGAAGGCCCTCGACTCAGTTGAGACGGAAGCGGTCGTGGAAGCCTTGGACAACCAAGGCGTCCCTACTCAGTAAATAAAGGTACTTCGAGAGTTGTACAGTAACTTCACGACCGGAATTTCGCCATTCTACAAGAACATCATCACTGACGCGAAGAGGGGGGTTCGACAGGGTGATACAATTTCACCCAAAATATTCACAGCCACCCTCGAGAACGCAATGCGAAAGATGAAATGGAACGACATGGGAGTGAAGGTTGACGGTCGGCAGCTACACCATTTGCGCTTCGCTGATGACATCGTACTGATGACACCTAGCATCAGCCAAGCGGAACGAATGCTGACCGAATTCGACGAAACATGTGGATGCATCGGTCTTCAGATGAATCTACAAAAGACGATGTTCATGCGGATCGGATGCCCCATTTACGCTTAACGGAACGAACATATCAGAATGCACCTGCTACGTTTATCTGGGTCGGGAATTGAGCATGCTGAACGTCCTGACCCTATAGCTGGGCAGGAGAAGACGAGCGACTTGGGGTGCGTACAAGAGCATCGAGGATGTAGTGAAGAAGACCAGGAACACCCGGCTCACCTTTTCAACACCACCGTACTTCCTGCTTTGACCTATGCTCCGGAAACCTGGGCATTTCGCAAGCAGGAAGAAAACGCGGTGAGCGTCGTTGAACGCGCAATTGAGAGAGTGATGTTAGGAGTATCTCGTTTCATGCAAGTGAGGAACGGGATTCGAAGTTTTCTCCTACGTCAGCGATCGAAGATTGGAGACGCCGCAGCGTTTGCCAAGGAAAGTAAAATACGGTGGGCCGGACACGTGGATGTGCTTTAACGACAACCGTTGGACCAGAGCCGTGAGCGACTGGGTTCCCCGCAATATTAAGCGCACCACAGGAAGACCGCCGGCCCAATGGTCAAATTTCTTCACGAAGTTCTTCAAAGAAAATTATGATGTTCTTCGTGTTCCACACGAAACGAGGAACCACTGGGCGACTCTGGCACGCGACCGGGACAAATAGAAGAATTACTGGCGCCCACTCGACCAGTTCGAAGATCAACGGGAGTTAAGGTGATCAAGGTGATCGCCGCCCATGAAGCAATAAAAAATTTTATTTCAAAAAAAAAATCAAGGTGATTTTGCTTTCATTAATCGTGAGATGTCATCCAGTTGATCTATATCGGATGGGTAAACCTAATGCTTCACGTCCACGCCTAGTAAAAGTCTCTTTCCCCTCTTAGTTCTACCACCGTCGAGCGCTTGCTAATGCGCCTTCTTCGCTGTGCAGACTTTCCCAATGTTTATATCCGCAGAAGTATGACACATGTGAAAGCAAACGAGAGTATGAACTGAGCGTAACAGATGAAAAAGTCAGCGGGAGTGGGTGGTTTACCGTGGCGACCTGAGGCACATCTCTGACATTAAGCGAAGCACATCGGGAAACGCCTAAAGCTGCAAGATGCTTCTTCAACACTAAAATCATACTCATTTAATGCACGCAATCTCGTCAATAAAATGCACCAATTACAAAAGTTTCCCTGCTTGTACATACCCGACCTGAGTTTTATTAGTGAAACTTGGTTAACTACTAAAATTTTGGACTCTGAGCTCGTTGGCAACCTGCCCTATAATATCGATCGTTCGGATCGATCCATGAGAAGAGGAGGTGGAGTGTGCGTTCTTGTCAAGGCATTTATTAGTGCCCAAATCGTTACTCCTGACAACGATCTGAAAGCTGACTTACTCTCCGCTGAAATTTTGTTCGCTGATAACTTGTCGCAACTGCGTTCTATACTCGTATACCGTCCTCTAAATAGTTCTGCTGCTGACGATAAAAAAACTTGTATTGTGGTTATGAATTATCAAACTATTATTCTTGGCGACTTCCGTCTGCATATAGATTGGTTTAACTCCATAGCCATCAACTCATCTTCATCACTTTTCTTAAATTTCTTCACAAGTGCTGGTTTCCAGCAAAATGTGAATCTGCCTACCCACGCTGAAAGGGTTCTTGACATTCTCCTTACACCCAGCACCTACACTCTAGATGTTGAGCTTCTTCCACCGCTAGTCTCATCCAACCACGCAATTGTCCATTTCGAAACATCTGCATCTATGTCAGCTATAAGAATTCCGGTGCCCGGCTTTCCCGCGGCTGATTACTTTTCTTTGAACATTTATTTTTTTGGTGTTGGCGTTAACTCTATTTGGTCAATACTCCTCATTTTCGGATATTTATCTCAGATTCTGCAAGAAAGTTTATGAGGGTCTTGCAGAATTCGTTCCTTTTCAGTTTATTCGCCCTTTTTGTTTGAATCTTCCTAATCAACTGAAAGCCTTATTCTCTCAAAGGCCATGTCTTTTTGAGGAGTTAGACCATCTTTTACATAACCTGCTGTACAAGAAAGTATGTTCTGACATTGACTTCCACATGAAAAGATATCTTTCTTATCGAGAGCGTACCTCAGTGCACAGCGAATCCATGAAACCCTTCTATTTATACTTAAGGCACAAAATGAAGACCAATAGACTTCCTGGTTTTGTGGATCAAAAAGGACTTACTTATATCGGAGATATTGATAAAGCTAATGCCCTGGCTTTACATTTTGCCAGTATCTTTTCTTCAGACTGCAGTAATAACACTCTAGAAATTGTTGGCATAGTTCCTATCCAACAGCAGTGCAGTGTCATATTTTTTCCATCTTTCAGATATCTACAAATATCTATCTACAAATGTGTATAAGGAATGTGCTGCTATACTTTGTGTTGTCCTCTAGCCCATATCTTTAACATCTCACTGCTACTATGTGAAGTTCCGGAGGTGTGGAAAAACGTCATAGTTACAGCGAATCCTAAATCCCCAGGTCTAATCTTCTGAACAATTACCGTCCTACTAGCTTTTACCAACGCCAGTCAAAAATATGGAAAAAAATAATCAGGGATAAAGTATTGTTTGGGGCGGTTGTGGCGCAGTCGGTTAGAGGTCCGTTGTAGCCACACGGTCGAGGGTTCGAAACCGCCCTAGTGTAACCAAGCCTTTCATCCCTCCGGGGTCGATAAATTGGTACCAGACCTATCTGGGAGGATAAAAACACTGATTTGATCACCGGCTGGCTCCCACAAGTCATTGTATAAGCCAGTACGCGTTCCAAAACCTCAACGATTACGAATTCCCGTAAAACGCGTTGGCGCATCCAAAGTGGATTGATACCCCAGTGACTTTATCCTTTTTAAAGTATTGTTTTGGCTAAAGAAGTTCTATCTGACTCCCACTCAACAACATGAGTTTATCGCAGGAGCTTCGACATCTACTAACATAACTGATAGTATTTTTGACTGGTCCTTAACTTGCAAGCAAGGTAGCTCGATAGACATAATATATGTTGACCTGTCAAAAGCCTTCGATAAAGTATGTGAGTCTAAATTGATTGCGAAGCTTAAGCACCTCGGAATACGGGGAAGGAATATATGTTATAGATTGGATGATCTCGTATTTTAACATGCACTTCAGACATCACTGGCTAAAATGTCGGGCTGGGCTTCCAAATGGGATCTGCGCATTAACTACGACAAGTCTCTGGTTACGCATGTAGGTAAAGGGAATGTGGCTGAGTATAGTATGAGTAGAGTAACTCTTAAAATTTGTAAATCTGTAAGAGACTTAAGAAGTTTTATTGATGATGACCTCAACTTCACCGAACATATTGATCATATTGTAAGGAAAGCATACTTCTCTCTTTTTCGGCTATTCTGCTTTGCCCACACCTCTAATTCAACTATTCTGTTTATACAAATCGTTCGTCTTACCTCATCTTGAATGTGGTTCTAAAATTTGGAGCCCCTCAAAGAAAAAACATATAGCAAAGCTCGAAAAGGTGCAAGAGACTTTTATTCGCATGTTATTCAAAAGAATGTCAGCAGACTTAGCACTGACTAGCTACAAGGATCGTCTCAAAAAATTAGGTATGAGCAACTTGATGAACAGACCAATACACGCCGACCTAATGTTCTGTTTTCGAACCCTCAGAAACGAAACCAAGTTAGCGCCCAGCAAGTATTGGTGTTCCAAACCTACTAGTGAAAGAACTGGTGGTTTCAATTTAGATTAAGCTAAAATACAGTATAGAAACTTTGCTCTGTTGTTCAATAACTTCTTCCATAGAACTGCTAGACCGTTGAAGCTCTTACTGCGTGACGTTGTTAAAGTCGAACATAGTAGCATATTCAAGACGAATTTGAAGAAAATTGACGCATGCCTCTGATTCTAGCAATTCTTTGATGTTTGATGCTTTTTGCACAGAGCATGGATCTGGATCACGGATTCCCACCAATGATACCTCTTAGTTGTCTTCTATATTCCTCCATTTTTTGCACTGTTTCTCCCTTAATTATCTTTTTCAGCTTACTGCGAGGCCATTCATTCCCTTCTTCCGACATATGAAGTCTACTCCACTCACTGAAGCTCTATCGCTAACATGGATACTGATATTTTGTGATTAAATCTCTCTTTAATTTGTCCCGCCTTATTACCTCTTCTCTCAATTACTTCAGAATACTCTTACTAAGTTCCGCATCTTTTGGCAGGTTTGGTCTTGACTGCCGCTTGTCTCGATTGTGGTGGTCAGTCGTTTGAGGATCACGAAAGTTGGTGAATCCTCTTCCTTAAGGTCCCCCGTTAGATTTGCTTCTAGTTCCAACGTAGTTTCCCTAGTTCCTCTAGTTCCTTATGCCTTGGGCTAATTTGAGCGTCCGTCCCCTCATGTGCTGATAATTGGATCAATGATAAGCGCTCTGGATGGGGGAGTAGATGTCATGAGAGGATTCTTCACCTTCTTCACCTTAAACTTTGTACTTTTTTGTTCGTAAGATTTTCTATTTCAGACAAAGTGTGTTCCATTTTTTATTTCTTTTCTGGTGCACCATTGGTGCATCTGAATAAATAAATACAAAACATTGCGTCAAAATGAGTGGTAGTGAGTCCTCAAATTTTGGTGAATGCCATTCCGCAGGATTAGGCCGATCACTAGCTTGGTGAAGCTGAGATTGATATGTGATTTTAAGTCTTTCAGGTCTCGAACATAGCCCTTAAGATCACGTATCACACTTACCGCTCAAACTTCCTCTCCACTTTGATTTCTTTAGAAGCAAGAAATACTTCTATTTGTCTCTATAACAAGCAAGATCGCTTACTGGCTGCACTTTTCGAGAGGAAACAGAGAGCATCAAGTTAAAAAAAAGAAACAACACAGCGAATGGATCATTGTGGATGGTGTTCTTATGATTGGCCCAAAATTGCGTCGGTTTCAGTCCAACCATAATTGAAACCCATCAGGGATTTGGCTCACTTTTGTAACTTCTGGTGAAACTTCCTTGAACTTCTTTTCTGGTGAATATGGCGAAAGTTGTTTAAATGTAGAAAGAAGTTTTTACATGACGAGAGAGATTAGCATGATCATTTCATAAACTCTAACTCAATTGGAGAAACCACAAGAAAGACAGTCAGCTTGCCTCCAATGTTTCTAATAGTTCGCAATCATTTGAACACTGCGACAATTGGATCAAGTCGATACATGTAATTGGACAGGTTCAACAGGGCGACACATTCTCAACCAAAATGTTCACTACTACTATCGGGAACGTGTTCATTTCACGTCGATTATGCTCAGGGTCAAGCGCGTGTTGAGATTTTCTCAACAGGGGGTCGTAAGAGGGGTGTTGGGGGAGGAAGTCGTAAGGCTTGTCAGCAGAGGAGAACAAATGAAGAGATCAAGGAGAAAAAGACGATGGGATTGTCGATTACAAATAAACTCATATTAAAGTATGCAAAATGTTAGGAAAATAGATGGCGTGAAGTATTTTTTTTAAATATTTTGCTGGCATAATTTCACTTCTTTGTCTGGAACTAGTTTGGGAAAATACTAAACCAATGAAGGACATCCAGATTGCGATAAAAGCGAAGGGCCATGAGTACGAAAGCTAGAAAAAGAGTGTAAATTATACGATGCGTCCTGAACGAAGCCTTGCGGCCTTGCTTTTAAGTGAGTTGCTTCAAAAAAAACTTTGACCAAGAAAATGGGAACTATTGAGTGTGTAGCCGTTTTATAGGGACTGTCAGAGATCAATCTCAGGTAAAAGTGGAATTTTTGCATTTAGTCTACGAGAGTTAAAAGAGTACATTTCTCATCCGACAGTGACGATCTCCTTATCACACGAAAAAGCAATTTCGATGTTGTTGCTGAAAAAAGACATCTATAGGCGCAATCAGGGATAAAATTAGTACAAAGTACGTTCAACGAGCTTCTGAATACCAGCGTCCAAATTGAATTTTATGCAGTAGAGCTGGCGGCAATTTGTAGGGAGCATTTTCTTCTATGTTCCTACAAAGCTTGGTGCTTCTAGCTTTCCTAATTTTTTTTGAATCCTAGTCGAGAAAAATTCTAAATTTTGCCTCAAATTTTCGAGTTTTTCTCAACTAGCTTTTGAGAGAACCATAACACCTACAGGGAGCAAAATTAGCAGTTAAAGGTTTCGCATAGTGCTCTATCAAAATATGGTATCGAATTTTTCAACCGCGGTACCGTAATCTCGCAACAGAAAAAAGTGCGAATTCTCAGATTTTCGACAACGCGTTAAAATCTGTATCACTTCAGACAGTCCGTTAACTCAGCTCGTTGTTCATAAAGACCGATTCCGTTTAAAGTATGTTGTAGAAGACGATGTAGAAGACTATCACATCTCATTTTTACTTTTTCCCAGATAGTTTTTGTTCTCTCAAAAACTTGTCGAGGAAAATTTGAGAAAATGCGATGTGATAATCTTCTACAGGTAGTCTTCTACAACATAGCTCTAAACGGAATCGGTCTTTATGACCAAAGAGGTCCGTTAACACTGTCTAAAGTGATATCAGTTTTTAATTTTTTGTCGAAAATCTGAGAATTCGCACTTTTTTCTGTTGCGAGATTACGGTACCGCGGTTGAAAAATTCGATACCATATTTTGATAGAGCACTATGCGAAACCTTTAACTGCTAATTTTGCTCCCTGTAGGTGTTATGGTTCTCTCAAAAGCTAGTTGAGAAAAACTCGAAAATTTGAGGCAAAATTTAGAATTTTTCTCGACTAGGATTCAAAAAAAATTAGGAAAGCTAGAAGCACCAAGCTTTGTAGGAACATAGAAGAAAATGCTCCCTACAAATTGCCGCCAGCTCTACTGCATAAAATTCAATTTGGACGCTGGTATTCAGAAGCTCGTTGAACGTACTTTGTACTAATTTTATCCCTGATTGCGCCTATAGATGTCTTTTTTCAGCAACAACATCGAAATTGCTTTTTCGTGTGATAAGGAGATCGTCACTGTCGGATGAGAAATGTACTCTTTTAACTCTCGTAGACTAAATGCAAAAATTCCACTTTTACCTGAGATTGATCTCTGACAGTCCCTATAAAACGGCTACACACTCAATAGTTCCCATTTTCTTGGTCAAAGTTTTTTTTGAAGCAACTCACTTAAAAGCAAGGCCGCAAGGCTTCGTTCAGGACGCATCGTATAATTTACACTCTTTTTCTAGCTTTCGTACTCATGGCCCTTCGCTTTTATCGCAATCTGGATGTCCTTCATTGGTTTAGTATTTTCCCAAACTAGTTCCAGACAAAGAAGTGAAATTATGCCAGCAAAATATTTAAAAAAATACTTCACGCCATCTATTTTCCTAACATTTTGCATACTTTAATATGAGTTTATTTGTAATCGACAATCCCATCGTCTTTTTCTCCTTGATCTCTTCATTTGTTCTCCTCTGCTGACAAGCCTTACGACTTCCTCCCCCAACACCCCTCTTACGACCCCCTGTTGAGTTTAACGACAACCGTTGGACCAGAGCCGTGAGCGACTGGGTTCCCCGCAATATTAAGCGCACCGCAGGAAGACCGCCGGCCCAATGGTCAAATTTCTTCACGAAGTTCTTCAAGGAAAATTATGATGTTCTTCGTGTTCCACGCGCAACGAGGAACCACTGGGCGACTCTGGCACGCGACCGGGACAAATGGAAGAATTACTGGCGCCCTCTCGACCAGTTCGAAGATCAACGGGAGTTAAGGTGATCAAGGTGATCGCAGCCCATGAAGCAATAAAAAATTTTTAATAAATAGGATCAAAGAAACAAATTGGACGTTTAATAATTAAATCAGGTATTATAATACAGCAAATATTAATGAACAGTGCTGTAATGAATATTAATGTAAAGTGCCGCGAGTAAAATAAAAATATGTGATATAATATAGACCCCACTGATAGCTCACCGTAAGGATTAGAAGTAAGTCAGTACATATGTGCACATATAAATTGAAAAGATGAGAAGGTCTCAACGTGTATTGGACGACACAATTCTTCTTATGACAGTGATTACAAACGGTCGGGACTTCGATCCCCGCAAGTACCATTATTTTTGCAATTGGAAACGACGGAGAACACATTTTAAAACCATTTTTACACTATTTCCTGCTATTTACAAACAATTTTACTCAGTCACTCCATAAAAACGAACGGTTGAGAGTTCAGAAAAATGAATCCAGTTCAATCCATTTTTCCCATTTTTTGCAAAAGAGAGAAAAAAACAACTACCGACATAAATCACATTCTAAAAGCATTTTCTCTCTAATTTCTACTTCCTACACACAATTCCACTCATTTACAATGATTGAAGACGATCAATGGTTCGATCTCCGCGCGGATCTTGATTTTTGTAAATCCGAAAAAAAATTACTGAGAAGAACACTTTGCAGACAGTTATTCTGAAGTTGTATTTAGAGCACTTTTCGCCGCATATAGGTGTTATTTGGTGGTTATTTTAGCGACTAAAGCTAGGCCCTGATTGGAAATTACTGCAGGACTGGTCGGATTTTAGTAGCTTGAAATAATTATGAATAAGAGACTGTAGAAGAGACGGAGAAAGACAAGGATAGCCGCTTTCTGTAAACGAAAATTTGCGCCATAAAAAGGTATTTTAACCTTTTTATGGCGCAAATTTTCGTTTACAGAAAGCGGCTATCCTTGTCTTTCTCCGTCTCTTCTACAGTCTCTTATTCATAATTATTTCAAGCTACTAAAATCCGACCAGTCCTGCAGTAATTTCCAATCAGGGCCTAGCTTTAGTCGCTAAAATAACCACCAAATAACACCTATATGCGGCGAAAAGTGCTCTAAATACAACTTCAGAATAACTGTCTGCAAAGTGTTCTTCTCAGTAATTTTTTTCGGATTTACAAAAATCAAGATCCGCGCGGAGATCGAACCATTGATCGTCTTCAATCATTGTAAATGAGTGGAATTGTGTGTAGGAAGTAGAAATTAGAGAGAAAATGCTTTTAGAATGTGATTTATGTCGGTAGTTGTTTTTTTTTTCTCTTTTGCAAAAAATGGGAAAAATGGATTGAACTGGATTCATTTTTCTGAACTCTCAACCGTTCGTTTTTATGGAGTGACTGAGTAAAATTGTTTGTAAATAGCAGGAAATAGTGTAAAAATGGTTTTAAAATGTGTTCTCCGTCGTTTCCAATTGCAAAAATAATGGTACTTGCGGGGATCGAAGTCCCGACCGTTTGTAATCACTGTCATAAGAAGAATTGTGTCGTCCAATACACGTTGAGACCTTCTCATCTTTTCAATTTATATGTGCACATATGTACTGACTTACTTCTAATCCTTACGGTGAGCTATCAGTGGGGTCTATATTATATCACATATTTTTATTTTACTCGCGGCACTTTACATTAATATTCATTACAGCACTGTTCATTAATATTTGCTGTATTATAATACCTGATTTAATTATTAAACGTCCAATTTGTTTCTTTGATCCTATTTATTAAAAATTTTTTATTGCTTCATGGGCTGCGATCACCTTGATCACCTTAACTCCCGTTGATCTTCGAACTGGTCGAGAGGGCGCCAGTAATTCTTCCATTTGTCCCGGTCGCGTGCCAGAGTCGCCCAGTGGTTCCTCGTTGCGCGTGGAACACGAAGAACATCATAATTTTCCTTGAAGAACTTCGTGAAGAAATTTGACCATTGGGCCGGCGGTCTTCCTGCGGTGCGCTTAATATTGCGGGGAACCCAGTCGCTCACGGCTCTGGTCCAACGGTTGTCGTTAAAGCGCATCCACGTGTCCGGTACACCTTATTTTGCTTTCCTCGGCAAACGCGGCGACGTCTCTAATCTTCGATCGCTGACGTAGGAGAGAACTTCGAATCCCGTTCCTCACTTGCATGAAACGAGATACTCCTAGCATCACTCTCTCAATTGCGCGTTCAATGACGCTCACCGCATTTTCTTCCTGCTTGCGAAATGCCCAGGTTTCTGAAGCATAGGTCAAAGCAGGAAGCACGGTGGTATTAATGAGGTGATCACGAGCCGGGTTCTTTGTCTTCTTCACTACTCCTTGATGCTCTTTCCTATACGCTCCTCAAGCCGCTCGGACCCCTTTCTTCATGTCATTAATGATGTTCTTGTAGAATGGCGAAATTCCGGTCATGAAGATTTGATTGTCCAATGCCTTCATGACCGCTTCCGCCTCAACTGGGTCTACTATGCCTTTAGGTCGAAAAAGGTCAGACATAGCGGCATCTCGTACTCTAGTGATACCTCGATGAGGTAACGTAACGAGTCTTGCCAGAGTGTGATGAGAACTGGCGGAAGATTCTTCAGATGTTCAGATCTTATCCTGTCGGGATCAAGTGCCGTACGACTCCTTACCGAAATGATAATATGTCGTACTTCGGACGGAAGAACCTCTGAAATGACATTTCCATCTTTCCTCAGATAGTGAGAAGGCACGGACATGGCTGTTGAAAAGATCCTAGTAGAATTCGTGGGCGATTTCTATCCATTTCCCTCCTCAATGTTATGGTCCCCGGAGAGAGTCATCTTCGTCTTGCGATTGGCGAATTCTTGAGTGACGTAATGTTTTTTTCCACCTCTGCAGCTTTACCCAACATTTCTGCTCTTTCCGCTTTGTGGTCTTCTCTTATCGCCTCTCTGCAAAGCCTTGAGGGCTCGAACGTGAGTTCTTGGTTGCCTGCGGCTCGAGGTCACATATTTGGTCTGAAGTTTCCAAAGAGAAGCGTCTCTTGGTGGTTTTCTATGCTTTTCACTGCGAAATTTTTCTGGAATTGAAATTTCCCATGGATGGTCTTAGTAGTCATGATAAACTCGGAAGGCTTCTCTCCCTGTATAGAGGACAGTGGGTTCCGATATGAAGCTCTTCAGGCTTTTTTCTGGGGTAGATTTTTTGTGTTGAAATCACCAATTATGACCTTCTAAAGGGTATAATCTTCTCGGTAGAACTTCTCCAGGTTTTGAAAGGCTTCAACTTCCTCTACTTTGTAGCGTGGAGTTGGAGCGTAAGCGACGAAGATTTTCAAAGCTGGCGTTGGACAACACCTTTTCATCCGCAGACGTCCGATTCAGGTCGTAAGTTATTCGAAAGGGTCGATGTTCTTGCCATACGTTGACGAGGCCACCAACTCCTTACTATTAACTTCTTACTGTCGTATGTTCCCGAGAGCAGTTCTTCCCCAGTTTCATATACGGCGTTCAGTTGATGGCGTAGTCTCGTCTCAGTCATTCCGATGACCTCGTGCTTACTCATCCTGCTTCGGAATCAGGAGACTTTCCAATTACAGTGGAATGCATAGAATTTTAAAACACAAGGTTGCAGGCCTCTAGTCCCATGAGTTTCTGAGAGAACGTTGCGTTCTCCCGTAGTAGACAGGTGGAGCTTATTTGTTGGAGGCGACTCCGAACGCCATCCTTTGCACCTCCCAGTCACTTGCCAGTCACTTGATTGCAGGCATTTGGCCGGACCGACGTGCGGGATACAAGGATGATATTTTTTAATTTTTTTATGCAAAATACAGTAATATAAAAGATAGGGACTAGGGGCCAAGAAACTGCCCATGGGTTTTAAAATTATCTTCATCTTACAGTAATGAGAAAGAGTCTCCTGATTCCGGAGGAAAGCCTGGTACGGTAGCGCCAGGTAGGACGGGGTTGCAGGAGTCATGTAGGTTACCGAAACAGAAAAGGACAAGAATGACGATCTGTAATTGTAACGCCCGAACGCATGCATCGGACGCGGCCATTGAAGATCTGGTGATGCAAGACAGGAAGTTTAAGTACGTCGTCATCGGACTGACCGAGACGAGGCGATGCCATCCACTGAACGCCGTGTATGACTTTGGAGAAGAACTGTTCTGAGGAACATGCGATAGTAGAGGAGTTGGTGTCCTCGTCAAAACGAATATAACAGTAAACATCGACTCTTGCGAACAACTGACGACCCGAATCGGACGTCTGCGGATGAGAAGCTGTGGTCCAACACCAGCTTTGACAATCTTCGCTGTCGCATACGCTCCAACATCAAGCTACGAAAAAGAAGAAGTCGAAGCTTTGTATATGGACATAGAGAAGTTCTACAGAAAAAAATCATATCTTCTGCATGGTCATAATTGCTGATTTTATTGCCAAATTGGCCCCAGAAGAACGCCTGGAGGACTTCACATCGGAACCCATGGCCTTCAATGGAGTGAACAGGGAGAAAAACTTTCCGAGCTCATCATGACGACTAAGACCATCCATGGGAACTCGCAAATCCAGAAGCCCTCCTCTCTACGTTGGACGTGGGAGTCACCCGATGGAGGGTATCATAATGAAATTGACCATCGTCATCGACATCGTCAGTTAGAGGTTTTGCCTGACGGATGCCGCTGTTGTACCAAAGTTTTATACGTGATCGGACCATTGCCTTCTTCGAGGAAAATTTTCCTCCACACGGAGAAAAGAAAAGGCGAGAAATTCACCAAGAGAACTCCCAGAACTAACACTGACTGGAAGCTCAACTTGTAGAACATCTTTTCAAGTGTACGAGGAAAGCGAAGAGTTTCAAAACCACCAATAAACGCTTGTATCCGAAAACCCTAGAATTGATAGGTGAGCGTGGAGCTGCACGTGCTGCAGGCAACCAAGAATTCACGTCCAAGCTCACAAAGCTTGCCAGAGAGGCGATAAAGGAGGACCTCAAAGAGAGAAGAGCAGAAGTGTTGGCTGAAGCTGCAGAGGTGGAACAGAGCATTCCTTATGCCCCGTCGGAACTTCGCCAATCGTAAAGCAACAATGACTGCTCTTTGGACCCCAGATGGAACAAGTACAGCATCGAGAAGAGGGAAGGGAATGATCATTCACGACTTCTACTTGGATCTCTTCGACAGTCACGTCCACTTGCCTCCTCACCATCTGAGGGAAGATGGACATGTCATTCCAAAGGTCCTCTCTTCCGAAGTCCGACATGCCATCATGTCGGTGAAGGATCGTACTTCACCCGGCCTCGGCAGAATCAAGCCTGAACATCTGAAGTACCCACCGCCAGCCCTCATGAACACACTGGCGAGGCTCTTCACTCGTTATTTGTCGGAATGCAAGGTCCCTGAGCAATGCAAAACCAGCAAGACGGTGCTGTTGTATAAGAAGGGAGACCCACAAGACATCGGCAACTATCGTCCAATCTGCATGCTGTCTGTCACCTATAAGCTCTTCACAAGAGTAATCCTAAACAGGATAGAAAGAACATTAGATGAAGGACAGTCACGCGGGCAAGCAGGGTTCCGAAAAGGGTTCAGTACTACTGACACACAGTTTCAAAACTCATAGAAGTATCGCGAGAGTACAAGATGTCGCTGTGTCTCAAAATCATCGATTTGAAGAAAGCCTTTGATACAGTTGTAACATATAGAACATATTTTATATATTAGGCCTATCATCTTGATCACATTGATCACCTTGATCACCTTGATTCCCGCTGATCTTTGAATTGGTCGAGCGGGCACCAGCAATTCTTCCATTTGTCCCAATCGCGTGCCAGAGTCACTAAGCATTTCCTCCTTTCGCGTGGGACACGAAGAGCATCATAATTGTCTTTGAAGTACTTCGTGAAAAAAGATGACCATCGGGTCGACGGTAGTGCGCTTGATATCGCGGGAAACCCAGTCGCTCACGGGTCTGGTCCAACGGTTGTCATCAAAGCGCATCACGTGTCCGGCCCACCTAATTTTCCTTTCCTTGGCATATGCGGCAGCGTCTCTGATCTTCGATTCTTGACTTAGGAGTGAACTTCGAATCTCTTCTTTCACTTTCGTAAAGCGGGTTACTCCTAGCATCACCCTTTCAATTCCGCGTTCAATGATGCTGATCACATTTTTCTCCTTGCGAAACGCCCACGTTTCTGAAGCGTAGGTCAAAGCAGGAAGAACGGTGGTGTTGAATAGGTGAGCACGGAGCCGGATGTACTTGGTCCTCTTCACTACATCCTCGATGCTCTTGAATGCTCCCCAAGCCGCTCGTTTCCTCCTTCCCAGCTCGGGGGTCATGTCCTTCATCATGTTGGTTCCCGGACCTAGGTATACATAGCTAGAGCATTCGGATATGTTCGTTCCGTTGAGCGTAAATGGGGCATCAGAAACCCATCCGTTCCGCCGTCGTCTTATCCAGCTTTAGGTGAAGACCTTTCTCTTTACACGTTTCATCAAATCGTTATGCCTTGGTGCTTTATGTTGTCAGAACAATTTCATTAGCAAATTGAAGATAATTTAGCTGCAGGCTATCAATTTTTCATCTCGTGTTATCCCATTCAAATCCTCGCATAGCGTTCTCATGGGTTGAATGTTTTGGGTGAGATTGCGTCAACAACACTTTTTTAACGTTGACTATTAAAGAATGGGAAAATTTTGTCGTTAAGTTGCTACATAACTCACGAAGTATCTCTATGTATAAAAAAAGAACGCTTCGGTTATCCAAAGCGTCCATGACCGGTTGATGTTGATTTCTTGGCTTTCTTCATCTCAATGAAAGTGGGAAACAGCGGCATCTTGTACTCCCGCTATGCTTCTATGAGTTTTGAAACAGTGTGTACATGTGCTGGATGTTTTTCGACACCCTGCTCTTTTGCATGGCTGTCCTTCAGATAATGTTTTTCAGTCCTGTTAGGATTACTATTGTGAAGAGCTTAGATGCTGTAGGTGAAAGGCAGTAAGCAAATTGGGTGATAGTTGCCGATGTCCCGTAGGTTTTCCTTCCTATGCAACATCACGGTCTTGCTAGTTTTCCTTTGCTTAAGAACCTTACGTTCAGTTAACGAGTGAAGAGCATCGATAGTGTGTCGATAAGGATTGACGGTAAGTTCTTTAGATCTCAGACTTGATTCTGTGGGGTCGGGTGGAGTACGATTCTTCACCGATAAAATAACATATCGAACTTCAGAAGGAGACCTCTAGTATGACAAGTGCATCTTTCCTCAAATGGTGACCATCCAAGTGGACGTGGTTGTCGAAGAGATCCGAGCAGAAGTGAATGGGTGCCATCTGAGTTTCGCAGAGCTGTCGTACTTTTTTTAGGATTGGCGAAGATCCGCTGAGCGTAGCTAACGTTCTTTTCCTCCTCTGGAGCATCAGCCAACACTTCTGCTCTTCCCTCTTTGAGGTCTTCTTTTATCGCCTCTCTGCAAAGAATTGCGATCTTGGACTTGAGTCCGTGGTTGTCTGCAGCTCGTGCAGCTCCTTGTTGTCGTATTAACTCTAGAGTTTCAGGAGACAGGCGTCTCTTTGTTCAGTCGCGACAAAGTTTTACGAGCCGTTCATTCTCGCTGTCGATGTTGTTCATTGTAGTATCTTCCCAAAAGTCGACCAGCAAAGCGAAGAGGCAGTCGATGATGGCTCCAGGACTTCGCTTTTTGAGCTTCACGGCCTTCTCTCCTCTTCTTCTAAATGAAAATGTTCCTCGGAGTAGGCGATGATATGATCTCGTATAGAACTCTGCAACAACAGCGACATCTGTCAGGCAAAAACTTCTACTGACAATGATGTTGTCAGCTTCGTTACGGTACTGTACGTTACCAGTGGGTGACTTAAACGTTTAAGAGAAGAGGGCTTCTCAAATTGTGAGTTCCTATTAATTGTCTTAGTCGTCATTATAAGCTCGAGAAGCCTCTCTCCCTGTTCTTTCCACTGAAGACCGTGAACCCCTATGTCAAGTCGTACAGGTCTCGCTCTGGGGTCACTCTTGGCGTTGAAATCGTAAACGATCAACTTGTAGGAGGTATGATCTTCTGTGTAGAACTTCTCCAGGTCTATATAGAGACGTTCGACTTCTTATTTTTTGTAGCTTGATGTTGGAGCGTAAGCGACTAAGATAGTCAAAGCTGATATTGATCCACATCTTGTCCTCCAATGTCGGGTCGTCAGTTGTTCGCAAGAGTCGATGTTTACTGTTATATTCGTTTTGACGAGGACACCAACTCCTCTACTATCGCATGTTCCTCAGAACAGTTCTTCTCCAAAGTCATACACGGCGTTCAGTGGATGGCATCGCCTCGTCTCGGTCAGTCCGATGACGACGTACTTAAACTTCCTGTCTTGCATCACCAGATCTTCAATGGCCGCGTCCGATGCATGCGTTCGGGCGTTACAATTACAGATCGTCATTCTTGTCCTTTTCTGTTTCGGTAGCCTACATGACTCCTGCAACCCCGTCCTACCTGGCGCTACCGTACCAGGCTTTCCTCCGGAATCAGGAGACTCTTTCTCATTACTGTAAGATGCAGATAATTTTAAAACCCATGGGCAGTTTCTTGGCCCCTAGTCCCTATCTTTTATATTACTGTATTTTGCATAAAAAAAATTAAAAAATATCATCCTTGTATCCCGCACGTCGGTCCGGCCAAATGCCTGCAATCAAGTGACTGGCAAGTGACTGGGAGGTGCAAAGGATGGCGTTCGGAGTCGCCTCCAACAAATAAGCTCCACCTGTCTACTACGGGAGAACGCAACGTTCTCTCAGAAACTCATGGGACTAGAGGCCTGCAACCTTGTGTTTTAAAATTCTATGCATTCCACTGTAATTGGAAAGTCTCCTGATTCCGAAGCAGGATGAGTAAGCACGAGGTCATCGGAATGACTGAGACGAGACTACGCCATCAACTGAACGCCGTATATGAAACTGGGGAAGAACTGCTCTCGGGAACATACGACAGTAAGAAGTTAATAGTAAGGAGTTGGTGGCCTCGTCAACGTATGGCAAGAACATCGACCCTTTCGAATAACTTACGACCTGAATCGGACGTCTGCGGATGAAAAGGTGTTGTCCAACGCCAGCTTTGAAAATCTTCGTCGCTTACGCTCCAACTCCACGCTACAAAGTAGAGGAAGTTGAAGCCTTTCAAAACCTGGAGAAGTTCTACCGAGAAGATTATACCCTTTAGAAGGTCATAATTGGTGATTTCAACACAAAAAATCTACCCCAGAAAAAAGCCTGAAGAGCTTCATATCGGAACCCACTGTCCTCTATACAGGGAGAGAAGCCTTCCGAGTTTATCATGACTACTAAGACCATCCATGGGAAATTTCAATTCCAGAAAAATTTCGCAGTGAAAAGCATAGAAAACCACCAAGAGACGCTTCTCTTTGGAAACTTCAGACCAAATATGTGACCTCGAGCCGCAGGCAACCAAGAACTCACGTTCGAGCCCTCAAGGCTTTGCAGAGAGGCGATAAGAGAAGACCACAAAGCGGAAAGAGCAGAAATGTTGGGTAAAGCTGCAGAGGTGGAAAAAAACATTACGTCACTCAAGAATTCGCCAATCGCAAGACGAAGATGACTCTCTCCGGGGACCATAACATTGAGGAGGGAAATGGATAGAAATCGCCCACGAATTCTACTAGGATCTTTTCAACAGCCATGTCCGTGCCTTCTCACTATCTGAGGAAAGATGGAAATGTCATTTCAGAGGTTCTTCCGTCCGAAGTACGACATATTATCATTTCGGTAAGGAGTCGTACGGCACTTGATCCCGACAGGATAAGATCTGAACATCTGAAGAATCTTCCGCCAGTTCTCATCACACTCTGGCAAGACTCGTTACGTTACCTCATCGAGGTATCACTAGAGTACGAGATGCCGCTATGTCTGACCTTTTTCGACCTAAAGGCATAGTAGACCCAGTTGAGGCGGAAGCGGTCATGAAGGCATTGGACAATCAAATCTTCATGACCGGAATTTCGCCATTCTACAAGAACATCATTAATGACATGAAGAAAGGGGTCCGAGCGGCTTGAGGAGCGTATAGGAAAGAGCATCAAGGAGTAGTGAAGAAGACAAAGAACCCGGCTCGCCTCATTAATACCACCGTGCTTCCTGCTTTGACCTATGCTTCAGAAACCTGGGCATTTCGCAAGCAGGAAGAAAATGCGGTGAGCGTCATTGAATGCGCAATTGAGAGAGTGATGCTAGGAGTATCTCGTTTCATGCAAGTGAGGAACGGGATTCGAAGTTCTCTCCTACGTCAGCGATCGAAGATTAGAGACGTCGCCGCGTTTGCCGAGGAAAGCAAAATAAGGTGTACCGGACACGTGGATGCGCTTTAACGACAACCGTTGGACCAGAGCCGTCGTACTGTATCAAGCATTGTGCGACTTGCTTCGACTTCCTTTCGGTTTGCAATGCGCCAAACCGCCTGCAATGCACCTACGCGCTCGGCTTCAACTCAAACTTTGTGTGTGGTTAATGAATGCGCGTGCAGTCCTACAATGACCTGTAGGGGCCAACACATTTGTCATGGCAGTGCTTTTATCCTCCCAGACAAGTCTGGTACCGATTTATGGACCTCGATGGAACGAAAGGTTTGGTTTTGATTAGACCAGGCTCGAAAATTCGATCAACAGTGCATCCACGGCGGAACCTCCTACCGATTGCGCAACACCGCCTCTGCCGCAGACTTTTAGGCTTCTGGGATCCATTATACAAAAGATAACTTCTTGCGGATGGGAACTACGATATCGAGCCTTCACGAGCCACTTATCTCTTCAGTCTAGAATGGACCAATGGTTTACCTCTTTTAACGAAGAGTAGACCTGATATAGCGAAACCATTCGCTATTACACTGCCGTCGAGGACGTAATGGTTGCAACTACGGAAAGTACACCGAAAACGACGTTAACTCCATAATTGTCATCCTTTTTGATTCACTTGTCATTGTTCTTCGCCTGTGCACGTGGGGCGGTGTGCCCCCAATTTCTGTATCTAGTTTATTTGTTCGTATTTATTTGTTCGTTGATGCCGTTGATTATTCGTTAATGTAACTATCTGTAAGTGCGTAGATAAAGGTTTAATTACCCAAGTTTGAGGTCTAACCTGCGGTGGCGTACTGAAGGCAAACGACTAAAAACCCGCGTGGCCCTCAGCCGAGGAAAGGCGAGCACACAAAAGCCGTCACACACATATTTTTGGTGCATCGGCCAAACTGCAAATCGAAGGAGGACACAACAGAGGACAGAATCAAAGGAGGATCAGGACTTGCCGGTACCTCTGCCCAATTGATTCGATTTACTTGGCTTCGCTTTACTTCGCTTCGGTTTTCATCTATTATTTGCTTATTCGCTGGCACACTGAGGCTGCATAAGGCACATTGCTTGGGCTTTCTGTATACTGGCACTCGCACTAACAATTTCTCCCCTTCTTTTTTTCGACTTTAGAAGATTTTTAGAAGATTCACGTTTACTAGCCCTTCACAATGTCTTCAACTCTTAAAGGAAAACAAGCATGGCTTACTAGACAGGGAACTCAGCTCGGCAGCACAATCTCAAAAATCGAAGAGTTCCTCGAAACCGCCGAAACTCTCCCCGCCGCGGAGGCAAATGTAAGGACCCGCAAAGCGATAAAAGAGTTGGATTTACGGCAAACTGCTCTAGAAAAGCAGATCTCACGGAGGAACACCGAAAAACGACCATGTCCAATATTACAACCGCACAGGACACCATCATTAGGGCTCAGAATCTTTTAATAACACTTAGCTTATGCCTTGAAGACCACGAAGAGGGTAAACTTCGCGAAGAAGAAGCCGACAATAAAGCACTACCGCGAATTCCTCCGCTTCAAATCCCCAAATTCAGAGGGAATCCCTGGGAATGGGACCAGTTTTGGGGAACTTTCAACGCTACCATTCACGACAGAAAAATCAGCAAAATTGAGAAGTTCACACACTTTCTCGAAGCGTTACAGGGACTTGCGAGAGACACAGTCCAGGACCTACAGATCACCGCAGAAAACTACGACGTCGCAGTAGACATATTGAAACGTCGCTACGGAAACGTAGGATCTAAAGAGTCCTTATCAACACACTATCGATGCTCTTAACTCGTATACCTGTCGGAATGCAAGACTCCTTTTTTTCTGCAGTGGAAAGCCAACAAGACTGTGTTGTTGTATAAGAAGGGAGACCCATATGAAACCAACAACTATCGTCCATCTGCTTACTATCTGCCGTCTACAAGCTCCTCACAATTGTAATCCTAAACAGGACTGAAAGATTCAAAATTTATTTTAAAATAGTCCATGCGAGCAAGCAGAGTTTCCAAAAAAGTTCAGTAAGATATGCCACGTTTCCAAACTCATAGAAGTGTCGCGAGAATAGAGGATTCCACTTTGCATAGCTTTTACCAAAGCGATGCAAGAAGGCATTTTTGAAGAAGCCTTTGATTCAGTTGAGAGAGAAGCGGTCCTAGAAGGGTTGGAAAACCAACGCACCGCTACTTCATACACAAAGGTTCTTCATGAATCATAATGCAACTTCACGACCAAAGTTTACCTATTCTATAGCAATGTCACAATCAACGTGAAGATATGGTTTATATAGTTTGAAAGGTCGACACTATTTCACCCAAAATATTCAGTGCAACTCTCGAGAACGCGATGCGAGCATTGAAATGGGAGAACATGGGAGTTAGTGTTGAGGACCCTAGCCAAACTCTCTTCGATTTGTTAATGACATCGTTTTATGATATAGAGAATCAAGGCGGAACGAGTGTTGGTCGAATTTAATGAAACGTGTAAAAAGATAGGTCCTCACCTAAACCTGAATAAAACGATATTCATGTGGATCGGATGGGTTTTTGATGCCCAATTTACGCTCAACGAAAAGAACATATCCGAATGCTCCAGTCTTTTTTGGTCGAGAAATTAACGTGACCTGACTCCAGACTACCGTTTTTCTTGCTTCGAAATACGCTTCGGAAACCTTGGCATTTCGCAGGCAGGGGCAAAATGCGATCATAGAACGCCCAATTGGATGATACTAGAAGTACCCCGCATTACGCAAGTAAAAGATGGGTTTCGAAGTCGAACCCTACGTCATCGATCAAAGGTCAGAGAAGCTTTCGCATATGCCAAGGAAAGCAAAAGTAGGTGGGCTGGACACGTAACGCATTTTATGAACAAGGAAAAGAGCTGCGAACGACTGGATATCACAAGATATTAAACGCAGCGCAGTAAGACTGCCGACTTGATTGTCAGATCTTTTTGCGAAGCCCTTGGAGGAAAGAGATGATGTTCTTCGATTTCCTCGCGAGAAAAGAAGTCACTGGGCAACCCTTGCCCGCGATCGGAACAAGTGGAAACATAACAAGTGGAAACATAAGTGGTGTCCGCTCGAGCAAATCGATCAAAGACGGAAGCATAGGTGATACAAGTGATTACATTATTTATTTAATACTTTCGTCTTTTGGCGAGCAATATTATCGCTTTATGCCATTGCTCGCACCGCGTCGCCTAGGTGTTTCTTCCTTGACCTGCATAGTTCTGCCAAACTTTCTCAATTTTCAGCAAAACGTTGCACGAAATCAATCTATGCTTCTTATATGTGTTGATTTCTGATATCGAGTTCGGGTTTCATATCGACACTGAGTGTCTTCACCTCTTCTTTTATCACCTTGATCCGGAACTTTGCTCAAGTGGCTTTTCCATCTAAGTTTCGGAAGATTATCTAACACATCAACAGCACCGCTGGATCTTTTATAGTATGAGAAAGATAGCAAAGATAGTGGTCAACCCAAATAATATTGATTTTTCTCACACAACCACCACATCGGTTCTGTGCGAAGTTCTTGACTATGGCATATCCTGGACCAGAAGCAACCTAGCAGCCCAGACTTCTGTTCTTCCCTAGCTCTAGCATAGCACCATGCTATACTGAACAAAGCCAAGATCGGATCATGGTCATGCTAGTGGATAGATAAACTCGTAGTCTGATCTAGCAGATAATGGGAACTAATTGCAAAAATTGGGACAGGGAGTTAAATGCCGAACAGTTCTTAGCACATATTCGCTGAAAATCACTCTCATAATTGCCGTTCTTCAGTATGCAACTCAGGTAAGAGTTAGTTCTGTAACTCGCCGATCCTGACTTCTATAGAAGGTCTTGGGGAGAAAAACGTCAGTTTACTCTTATCAGGACGATTCACAGGCTGCAGCCTGATTCAATACAACGTGTATTGCTCTTGGCTTCAGGGGTCTGAATGTTTTGCTTGATAATTATTCGAGCACACAGCCGTTCGGAGAAGCCATTTGATCTGGTCGATTTACGGAAGTTCTATGACATGGTCTGGAAGTCCAAAACTCTTCAAACTTTAAACCCTTCACAACAACAATTCAGTTTTGTAAAAAGAACAAACTGTTTCTTAAATACTACTTCATCTAGACGAGCAACTTTGAAAATCGAGTGCAGAGAATGAGTGAGAAAATCTTGTGGTGATGGAAGACAAATTCGCAGAAAGAATCTTCTGTTCTAGTTTTATGTCCCAAGTTACATTTTCATGACATGCACAAACATTTACTGCATTAGTCTAAAGGGAAGACATGAATTTTCAGTACATTAGGTTAAGGAATAATTCTTTGTTGTTCTTTCAAGCTTTAAAATGCACAAAGAAATAAGACTCGTTACAAGAAATTCTTTTACCTTTTTGAAAATTTTGCCGACTCTTTTTTTCATAGATCATTGAATGGAGTGTCAATTGAATTAAGCTGAACATTTGTGACATATTCTTTATAAAACCAAGAAAAGGATTTCCAAGGTGAAATTGGTGTAGTGCATGAAGGACTAATGTTTAGAAATACTGTTCGCCGCCCACCTTTGAAAAACTCTTCAAAAATTGTAGATTTGACCTAAAAGACGAATTGCATGCTGGTCGACCGATTATCGTGGGTTGATTCACTTTTTTTTCTAGCCTTTTTAACAAAGAATAATACTGCCAATTAATCACTATCTACGCTTTCCACTGTTGTTACTTCAATTGTTTGCGACCTCGTCCTTTCATCCAGTTTATTTTTCAATGCTCCATATTGCTTTCTTTCATGGTTTACATGTACGCCCTTGAATTTTTCATAGCTCGTCTAACAAAAAAGATAAAGCCGCTGCCGTATCAATCCACTTGCGATGCGCCAACGCGTTTTACTGCATTTCGTAATCGTTGAGGTTTTGGAACGCGTGTTGGCCTATACAATGACTTGCGGGGGACAGGCGATGATCAAGTCAGTGTTTTTATCCTCCCAAACAAGTCTGAGACCAATTCATCGACCCCGGAGGGATGAAAAGCTTGGTTTGCACTAGGGCGATTTGAACTCTCGACCATATCGCTACAATGGATCTCTAACTGATTGCGTCACACATGCCTCAGCTCATCTAATGGTTCATACGTAATAAAAAAAATCTCACAAGCAGCTTCGGCCACTTCAGCAAACCGACTAAATGCAAAAGGGAGAATATTTAAAATCTTCCGCTCTGTACACTTGATCATTCATTTTAACAATCTGAAAACATAAAAGTCAATAAAACCAAAGATCAATGTTGAGATCTTGTCGAGCAAGAGATTCTCTACCGAACCATTATAAAATATTGTCAGTACTCTTTATTTCTATGTGTATTTTTTGGTTTTCAAAAAGGTTGCAAATTATTTTTTTAACCTATGAATTATCCTGTGTTAGAATGCAACATTAGTTGGGAAGCTGATATGCAAACGTAGCGGGGAAGTAGCGTAAACGTTTGGCGTTCTTTCAGTCTTGGCATAACGGCTGCAACTATTCAGTCGTCAATGTGAAGCAAAAACCAAGATTGTTAAACTGTTGGTGAAACACAGTTGGTCTTATCATGTCCTGTAGAATCAGAAGCTCCAAAAATGAATAGAAAGGAAGACTGCAAGAGCCGTGACCAACGAGCTGGCTACGGGGTCATACGCGGGTCGCATCTTAATTACTATTATCGGAGCGATTCCACCACGCGGATGTCCGCCAACATCACTGTAATACTACTAGGGTGAGCACAGCGATTTGAGCTCTTTTGATTCCTGTTTCTGGGTGTAATGTCTTGGGGGATGATGACTTGTTCTAGACGAGGCATGTAAGAGAATATGTTGCAAATGTTCTGACCTTCCACGCTCTGACGAAGGCGACAACACCGAAACATTACCCATAATAGACTCTCAACAATCTTGGCTCTTGCTTCACAATGATAATTGGATATGTAATTACTTTGCCTTTTCCAATAGTTAAGAGGAGCAGTTACTGCAATAGATATCATCATCAAGTGGAAACATAAGTATGGACGCTAATAAATATGTTAAAAACGTTAGCCAGAATAGAGATCAATAGCAATCTTGGTTCAGCTTAAGAAAGTAGTACACAATCAAACGCTAATAAATATGTTCCAAATCCTCTACTGCAATTGTTAAAGATGTAAGTTTTCACCTGATCATCGATAGGTCTAAACGTCTGTTGTTTTTTCAGCACTTGACATAAATTCGCTCTTATTTGTTGACAACCCTGAAAATTGCAGAAAGGAGCTTATATTCATTGATACTGACAGCAACAAAACCAACTACTACGTGAAATTTTCGTTTGAAGCTTTGATTGCCTTGTTCAAAGACAGAAAGAAACGTTGTAAAAGTAGAATGAGTCCTTTAGAGTTCTTAAAGTTTGAAAAGAGTCAGAAAAAGGCATCCGTAAATGGGTGTAATTTCTTTGTAGACTTGAACACTTCATTTCTTGACTTATATAAGGCCGCATATACGAGTCTGATTGCTACCTGCACGTGGTGGCCCTGTAACTAAACGCAATCAGGCGTTCGTGTGTATGCATTGGGAACAAACGAGCTGTATAACCCGCACTGTTATATTGCGAAAGATTCCCATACATTGAAAAAGGTGCTGTCGTCCAGCACATCGCCAAACCCCATAACCTGAAAGGTCAACTGCCTGAAGGGAGCATGGAATCTTCGGCAACAACCATTGGTTTCGTCACGTTGAACTGCCGAACACTATCGAGTGAACTCCAACAAGCCGCCCTGTCCAGGCTTCTGCCAAATTTCTGTGTGCCTTTTGCTGCACTGCAGGAAACAAGGAAAATTATACCATATACAGCGGTGATGCTGATGAGAGCAAAGAAGGTGGCTGCGCGATAGCTGTGAGGAACGATTACAACAAGCTGGTGGAGGAATTTGGCTCAATGTCGCCTAGATGCACCATTCTACGATTGCGGGATCGCAGAGGACGTAAATTCTGGATCGTAAGTGCTCACACACCTACCAAAACCGCTGTGGACAACAGAAAGAACGCCTTCTGTGATGAACTCAATGCGTTTAAGTGTAAAATACAAATCCAGCAGGTAGTCATTGTCGGAATCGACGCAAATGCGAAAATGGAACTCGAACAGCAATCCGATGTGCTAGGAAAATGGCATTATCCAGTAGAGTGCACGTCGGACAACGGTGTCCGTCTGGTCGACTTGTGCGAACAGACGGACCTCATCATCGCTTCCACGTTTAAGAGGAATCATCGAGCTTCAGCTCACGTGGTAGGGATCAACCCTTTTAACGCCCGAAGAGCAGCGCAAGCGGAAGATGAGGACTCTTGAGCTTCAGCTTGACTATGTTCTGGCGAGGAACATTCCTAAGTCAGATATCCGAGAATCTAGAGCTGTTTGGGACGTCGCGTTCGACACTGACCACCGTCCAGTTCTTCTCAGCTTCAAGATACGGTTCCACAAAAGAAACCGAGGAGTTCCTCTTCAACTGACAATCGACATGGTTGGTCTGAAAGATGAAGATGAAGTATACAGAACGAATTTCCGCCAAAATGTGTCTATTCATATTGGAGTACGGACCAGGAAGAGGCTTAGCGATGCTGATTCCTTCACAAAGTGCATCCAGGACGCTGCAAAGGAAGCGCTCCCGGTTCTATTGCCGCGGAAGAAGTTTGCTTTTGTATCTGCGGAAACAAATCCCACCTACAATTCTGTACATGTCGCGCGCAGCACTGGTGACTTGAACCAGGAAAGACGTCTTAGAAGGAAGTTGCGTCGTCAACTGCAATAAGACCGCGATAACGAGCGGACAGCGATGGAGTTTGAAAAGGCATGGGAAGACAAGAACCCGCGGAAAGCCTATGCTTTACTAAAACAGTATAGCGGCAAAATGAAAAGATGTTCTCCTGTCCTTAACACTGGCAATGGAGTAACTGTCGGTGAAGCAACCCTTCCAATTTGAAGGGAACACTTCAAAGCTTTGCTGAACCGGCAAGCACCGTCAACTCCTGAACTCGAACACGTTCATAGGCCGACATATGCGGTTAACGAGGAGCCACCGACCGAGTCGGAGGTTCTAGTTTGTATTTAAAAAACAGTAGATCAGTGTCCTGCTGACATCATTCTAGCTGTATCAGGACGCCCCTTGACCGATCTCGAGTATTGTCAGCAATACGATACGATTTGTTGTTATATTCGCAGAAAGCAGTACAAACTTCAAAATGTTGTCAACCTTGTATCGAAGCTGGCTGCAGCCTATGGACTACGTCTACGCCCTGATAAATGCAAACAAATGTGGATCTCTTCGAGACCTCTAACGGGAATCAGAGTGGACGGGCAACCGATAGAACTCGTCGATTTTTTTTAATGATTTTTGTTACCTGGGCTGTATGCTGAAGAACAACGGCAGCTACGAGAAAGGTATTCAGCAAAGATGCGCTAAGGCCACTTCTGGATTAAATCCTTAACGAAATGCCTGTGGTCGACCCCCATCACGAACAAAGTCAAGCTGCGAGTCTACCTATCCGCAATTCGCCCCATCATGATGTACAGATCGGAGACTTGAGCGGCACCATCTACGCTGATGGAGAGGCTTCATTGCACGGAACGAAAGCTGCTTAAACGGCTACTTGGCTACTTTTGACCTAGAATATGCCACAACGAAGACCTTTACTCAGAAGTTGATGTGGTATACCGGCGGATGAAACGTGGAAGATATCAACATCTTGCACCGCCATAGAAAGTGGCTAAAGTAAATCGTCTTCGCTTCTTTGGTCATATATTAAAGAAACCGGCAGATCGCTTTGTTCAACAAGTTCTGAGGAGTTTGTCGGGTTCGAGCTAGAAGAAGCTGCCTGGCCGAAAACGGAACTTCTGGACTGAGGTGGTGGAAGAAGACCTGAGGACACTCGTCGTGGATAGGCAGTACAGGTGTAAGGTTTTGTAGAATATGCAATAGCAACAAATGGATTGATTTTGTGCAAGCTCTCGCAGAAGATCGAGAAAGCTGGGCAGAGCTGTGTTAAACGGCACACCTTGGCGAAAATGCCGGTAATTGCGTCTGGCGATGAGATCAGCCGCCGACTAAGTCAAGTAAGTCATGTGAGTAGCAAACCTACTAGATGCATCTACTAATCTTTATACTAAATGGAATAGATGAAAGATAAAGTTTTTGGCGTTGATCATCCGCTTGGGATGCGTCCCCACGTTCACTTCAGTTCAGAATCGTTTGAGGTTTACGAACGTGTATCTGGCCTATACAAATACTTGCGGTGGCTAGCCGGTGTGTCAAGTCAGTGTTTTTGTCCTCCCAAACAAGTCTGTTACCAATTTATCGACCTCGGAGGGATGAAAGGCTTGGTAAGCACTAGGGCGGATTTGGACCTCCGATCGATCGTGCAGGAAGCGGAACCCCTAGTATCTGCCGAAACACGGCAAGATTTCAAAACAACTTTTTAACAACATTTTATAATTCGACGAAATAATCTCCATCAATATCGACAACCTTCTGCCAACATCTCACAAGATCACGGATTCCTTTGGCGTAGAACTCCGGCGACTTGGAGGCGAAGGAAGCCCGAAGGTCACTTTCGAGGTGGTCACGATCATCGTAGCGCTTCTCTTCCAGGTGATGTTAAAGCGATCGAAAGAGGTGGTAGTCGCTCGGAGGCCAGGTCCGGGCTGTACGGTGGGTGCGGTAGAACTTCCAATCCGAGCTCCTCAATCTTCTGGGAAGTCTTCAGGTGCTCCTTGCGGATCTTGTCGGCCAGTCTTTGCAGCTGAGCGCAGTAGACCTCGACAGTAACTGTCGTTTTGTCCGGCAGCAGTTTGAAACAGTAGATTCCATGAACTCCCCACCAGACGCTCAGCTTGACCTTCTTCTCACGGATTTCACCTTTCGCGGAAGGATCCGACATTTCATCTCCAGCGCACCACGCACACTTGTAGGTGTGGTTGACTTAGAGGACCCATTTTTCATCTCCAGTGACAATGGTGTCCAGTCAGTCAAATCTGCGGCTTCTGGAGAGCAGCTGAGTGCAGATGTCCAGGCGTCTTTGGCGGTTGCCGTTGCTCAGCGCATGTGGGAGCCACTGACCGAGCTTTTTCACCATTCCGAGAGATCGCAGTCCATTGCTCACGGTGGGCAGCGAACAGCCAAGACTGGCAGCAAAATACCGCACACTTCGTATGGATGCTGCTCCGCCAGATTCTTCAGTTCATCGAACGATATTGCAGTCGGTCGACCAGAGCGAGGCTCATCTTCGAGTTTCTTGTTTCCGGCTTTGAAGCGCTGGAACCAGGCGCGCACAGACCGCTGATAAGGGGCTCCAGTGCCAAATACGTGACTTAACTTTCGATGAGCTTCAGCAGCGGGTGGCCAGATTCGAACTTGTAAAGAGCACGTGTCGATAATGGGTGGAATGTTCGGTCATTATAGGATGAAATAGGCAAGGAAGAGGGAGCCAGATATGTTATGTGTATACAAGCGGTAGTGTCCTTATATATTTTATTTAAAACGGGAACTTCCAGAACATCTCAAAAAATCTGCGCTACTGCGAAATTTTTGGCAGATGCTTTACGAGCGCCCTAATAGATCATTACATACATACATCGCATACTTACATCACATACATACATACATCACATACATACATAGACTAGGCGCGTAATTATATAGCATGATCATCTGGTACTCTTCGGGTTAGAAACCGCTCTCTTCATGTAATTAGATGCAGTTGGCATTGTGCTTTGAAAAAGAATGAATCCCAGCCTTATAGAAAACACCTTTTCCTCACAGGAAGTAATCGAGAATTCCCTTCGACAAAACTACCCTCGATAATTCGACTGGATCTTTTGTGCAAGTTTTCAGTTCCGCTCATTCTCACACTACATCAAACTCTTGAAAAGGCTCAATCTCAAGAAGGAGCTGGGTTCCATTTTAAATGTATAAAACACATCTAGTTTGTGACGAGGATCACAAATAAATGCAGAAAATACCGCTTGCTTCTTGTATTAATATAGGTGGGCTATGGAAAATGTGTTGAAACAAAAACTGCACTGCCATCGTAGATTGACCAAGAGGTGGCGGCCCTTCGTGATGACCTCAAGTAATCGCTACTATGTGTGTACATTTATGATACCTAACATCACCACAACAATTATAAAGATCGTTTGATATGGTGATAGCAGGAAGAAAGTGTTGTTTTGCAAGATTCCTTTAATGCTGTTATTCTGTGGACGTTGTTGCAGTTTACCGAACGGCACTTGTGAAGCATAGGTAATGCTAATAGGATTAAAGGAAGCAGGAAAGATAATGTGCTCACGTATGCAGGTCCAGTTATTATCTTTTCGTGGATACTGCCTCCACTAAACGCAATCAAACCTCCTTCGTCATGGGAGCGTAAGAGCTATGTAACGTGCATTGTTATATGGCGTAACTTTTTCAAACATTGCAGGAAGGCATCGCACAGCACAGTGCCAGAGCGCATACCCTTGTAGGTGAAATGCATAAGAAAGGTATTTAGTCTTTTTGAGCAAGCATCCGTTTTGTAAAATTGACCTACCGGTCGCTGCAGAGTTCTCTTGAGATCACTACGATATCTGCAAACAGTGTGCACCGCAGCAGTGGTGCACTGCATCACCTACTGTGAGGGGGTGACGGGTAAAAAATAGGTCAATGTGCGCTAGCTGTGAGGAAGAACTACAAGTATATGAATCTACGTCGTCAAAATGCGTCTTTGTACGATCACAGAATCGGAAGGGGCTCAAACTATAAGTTGCAAACACCTACGGAACCACTTTAAGCTACCACAAGAACGCCTTTTGTGATGAACTCAAAAGAATAATTGCTATGATACCCAATTAGAAGGCGGTCATTGTATTAATTGATGGGAATACAAAAATGGAATCCGAAAGACAACCAGATGTGTTTGGCAAATGGCACTACATTGCGATTCAAAGATGGAATAATAATGATCGTCCAGTAGATTTGACCTCATCAGTGCTCAAAAGGATTAATTGATGTCAGCTTACAAGACAGGATTAAGCCTCCTTAACGCCTGAAAAGCAGCGCAGAAAAAGATGAAAAAAAAAGAAAAAGAAATATTTGAATTCCACCTCAATTATGTTCAGATAAGAAACACTTCTTCGGACAGACCAAAAGCCTAGAGCTAGTTCGTGGACATGTATGCATTTTTTGGTCTTTGCATCATGACCAAACTTCTCACCTGCCTGTTCTACTACGTCGATGCAAAAGTAATGTCTGTTTCTTCCCCTTAGTTTCAACACTACTTTATAGCAATAACATAACAGATTTGTACGAAGTACTATACATTGTTACCTCATTTTAAATATGCCTTTTCTAAATATATGTGACTTACTTGACTTAGTCGGTGGGCGGGAGTTACGGCCTAACGCAGCTTTCCGTATCTTCGTCGGGGTGTGTCGTCCTTGAAAATATCCGAGACCACCCTGTTCGATCTTCAGCTAGAGGTCGCATAGAATCTACCCATTCGTCTTTATTCCACAAGCGGCGGAATTTCACGTCTCAACTGAACTGCCTTTCAAGGCCAAGTTTCCTCAGATCTTTCTTCGCCACCTCCGTCCAGAACTTTGTCTGAGATCAGGGAATTTCCCAATTGGCATCTGGAAGCATCCTCAGAACAACTCGAACAAGATGATCGAGTGGTCTCCTCATAATGAGACCAAAGGAGCGAAGACGGTATTCCGTGACTACTTCAGAAGGCCGGACAAGATGTTGACGTTTTACACGTGTCATCCGCCGGTACAGCATGCCCACTTCCGAGTAAAGTTCTTCGTTATGGCATACCAACGGCCAAAAGTAGCCTAGCAGTCGACTAAACAGCTTTCTCTCCACGCAGTCAAGCTTTTCCATCACCGTAGCCGGCGCTGCCAAGTCTCCCATCCGTACATCAAGATAGGGCGAATCGCGGATAGTTAGACAGCTTGACTTCGTTAGCGATGAGGGTCGACCACAGGCACTTGGTCAATGAGCTGAATGCCGAGTTAGCTTTAGCGCATCTTTGCTTGATATCTCTCCCGTAGCTGCCATCGTTTTTCAGCATACAGCCCAAATAACAGAAATAACTCATCTACTAGTTCGTTAGGGTGTCCATCCACCCTGATTTCCGTTGAGAGTCTCGAGGAGACCCACATCTGCTTTCAGTTGTCAGGAGTCGCAGTCCGTATGCTGTAGCTAATTTCGATACAAAGTTAATGTAACATGTTGCAACTCATGTTGTAACTTCGCGCACCTAGAAACGAATATTACTACATCGTCGGCGTACTCGAGATCCACCAAGGGACTTGCTAAAATGACATCGGCGGGACACTGCTCAATTGTTCTTCGCATTATGTCATCTACGGCAAAGTTGAACAGAAAGGGTCCCTCCACGGCCTCTTGTCTCACTCTAGTTTGCACTTCGAAGGGTGTAGTACATCTAGCTGGTGTTCGGACCGCAGCAGTTGTTCTTTTATTCATGTCGTTTATTAGGCGGACAAACTTTTCTGGTACTTTTCTTTTCTGGTATCGGCGCGGAGAGCGTTGAAAATACGGCCTCGGTGAGGATAGTCAAAAGCGGTTTCGAAGTTCAAAATGCCAACTGTAGAGGCTTCGAATATCGTTGCCACACGTCAATCACTCTTTTCACAATAAACACGCGATCAATCGTCGATCGACCATGGCGAAAGCCGGATTGCTCGTCACGTGTGTTTTCTTCGCGATGTCGGACTAGTCGATCCAGCATGATCCGCTTTAAAACCTTCTACATTACACGCAGCAGTGATATTCCTCGGTAATAACTGGGTTCCGTAATGGATAACTTCTTGTGGAGAAGAATTATAGTAGCGTGTCTCCACGAGTCAGGAATCCTTTCCTCAATCCATATTGAACGGATGATCTTCGTCATCTCACGAATTCCAGGAGGAAGAGATTTCAGTATTTCTGCGCTAATTCCATCGTCTCCGCTAGATTTTCCATTCTCCATTTTTTGAATACGGACTAGAACCTCCGACTCCGTTGGTGGTTCCTCGCTGACTGTGGTGTATGTCTGTCTTTGGGCGTGCACGAGTTCAGGAACTGACGGCTCTTGTGGGTTCAGCAAAATGTTAAAATGCTCCCTCCAGATGGGCAAGGTCGCCTGACACCGACTCCGTTGGCTGTGTTCAGGACTAACGAACACCTCTTCATCTTGCCCAATACTGTCTTAGCAGAGTGTAGGCGTGGGAGGACAAGAACCCAAGAACTTTCTCGGGTTCTTGTCTTCCCACGCCTTTTCAAACTCTTTCGCTCTTGAAGTCCATTACTTCTCACGATCACCTTTCAGCTGACGATGCAACCTCCTTCTCAGACGCTTCTCCTGGCTGAAGTCATCAGCACTGCGGGCAACACATACAAATTTGTATGTGGATATTGTCTCCGCAGATACAAAGACGAACTTCTTCCTCGGTGCTAAAACCGGAAGCGTTTTCTTTGCAGTCTCCTGAATGCATTTAGTGAAAGAGACAGCGTCGTCCACTTTCTTTTTCTCGTTTTTGTTATAGTTTTTAACAGTTAGCTGCGAGCGGCTTGTTGGAGATCACTTGACAGCTACCGGCAGTTCAGTGTAACGAGGCGGATGTTTGTCGCCAAAGATTCCATGTTTCCCTCAGGCATTCGACCTTTCGGGGTATGGGCTCTGGCATGTTGCTGGACGACAGCAGCTTTTTGCAGTGTATGTGAAGCTTTTGCCCCATAACAGTGCAGGTTATATAGCTCGTACGTTCCCAATGCGTACACTCGAACGATTGAACTCGAATGAGTTAGTTAGTTAAACGTTTAGTTAAAGCAGGGCCACCACGAGCCGGTAGCAATCAGACTTGTATACGCGGCTCCCAAATATATGTATGAAATTTAATTCAAGTAGCTTTTTCCAGATGCTTTAATACTGTTTCCACTTCACTTTACTTTACTTTACTGCTGTTTTTTCTTTAATTTCAGATGTGCGATGACAATCCTCATCAACTTTTACGTGTTTAACCTTGATGCACAGCATTAGGCCGCGGAGGTGTCAATGAATGCACAACACAACGCTAGCTGCAAAAATGTCGCCTCGGCAACACCAGCGCGACCACCAACTACATGGTTTGAACTCGAAGAAGTAGAGAGAAATTAGGAAAATTTGAGGAAAATTGCTTTTTGACATCTGGAAATAAAAATCAGTCATCTAGTAAGGGAATAAAATAAGCTTTCCAACAATTTGTAATGCTTCGCACGAAAGTTTTAATTTACTTCTATAAAATGGTGTTGAAACTGACAGAGCAGAAAACCTGCATTTCTTTTGCATCAGCCTATTAGAATCCCGATCAACTGAATATGGAAGAATTTGAACATTCGTTGTAAGAGTTCGGAGTGTTCCTGTGTCCTGTGCGCTGCTTGAACACATCTTCCTTTGCCTGTTAAAGATGTTGGAATAAACTTCCTTTGCCTGTTAAAGATGTTGGAATAATGGGCAGTGACTCCGAAAGATTCAATGACACATTTTTATTGACTGTGGTATTCGAAGTTGCTGGAGGAATATGGTAGCGTTGGATGGAAGCGCAGGGCGCCCGGAAAATTGCGCCCCGGAACTCCCTTCGAGCGTTCAGGGGCGCTATTTTCTACAACGAGTTCGATTGGAGCGCGCCAGCCTTGTGCACGCATCGCATCTTCCGGGACGTTTTTTTACGGCAATTAAGAAGAAATGGACAGAATCACCCTTCTCACCATAATCTACGACCCCACGTAGGCATAACCCACCTGAAATCCGCACCACTCCAGATTCGTGGAGTGATGATTTTGAGTGTTTATTAAGTAACTGGAGCCATTTACGTAACATCGTAACGTAAGAGATTAGCTCTAAGTGATTGATTAATTATTGGTTTTAATAGATCAAATAAGAATTTTGTCGAGAGAGTAGATTCTATTTTAATCTACTTCTATTTTAACCTTCTACCATAAGCAAGCTGAAGTCAAATAATAAAACAAATAATTGGAAATCTCAGATTACAGCTCGAAGTTGACTTATTCATAATTTACGCCGCATCGGGAAAATTGAGCAATTTTGATGTAAAGTGTCCGCCCTTTTTCTATGTATTTTCCTAATATTGGTAATACGGTATAAGATAAGATCTTGTCAACATCGCTCTCAAGTAAATTCATTGAAACATCAGTGAAAGGCCTTATTCTGTTCGGTTTCTTTAAGCTATGAGATGCTGCAGCAAACACCATTCAAATTTAGCCAAGTATCTGACCTAGACTTACCCACTAATTTATTGCAACTGCAGCAATATACACTATTTAACCTCGCAGTTCTAATAAGCTATTCTCAAAACTATCTCAAAACCTACTTAAAGCATCACTCATACAGAAAGCCAGCTTTGTCCTGGTTACTTGGGTCGCATTTCCTGACTGATTTATATTACATGTAACTGGAGGCAAAGTAACGTTGTCACACCCTCTAATATGGAAGAGTCTTTCATCTAGATTAATAAGAAAATTCTTAGCTTTCAACCACCTTCTACACATGTCCCATTCATGAAGGTCTCTATAGGCGGTCTCTCCATTACAAGCACATTTTACGGTGGACGCGCTCTAGTGACTTGTCTCAATTTAAAAAAAAGATCCCGAGAAATTCTCGGTTATTACGTTGAACAGTGTTGAAAGTGTCCGACCTGTTGCAATTCAAGGATGTTAGTATGCAACAAGTTCCTCAAATCTGTCATCCTTCCTTCGTAAACCATCTCTAACATGTGCGATTCTTCGTCCGTTACGTCCTCGTCGGGAGCAATAGGCAGAATAGGATTGTCCAGCGCTTTCTGGAAAATCAGGAAAATCATCAATTATTCTAGCCTTCTTCTAGATAGCTCAGTCACTTATTCTTTTGCAGAATTTACTATAAGGCTCTTGTAATCTATCGCCGCTGAAACATCCTTCCGAAAGAATCGTCATCCCAAAAAGTACTATTACATAGCAGAAGTCTACTACAAAAGCTGCTTCCTCCTCTGAAAACCACTACTTAGGCATCGAGTCAACAAACGATGTCTGCTCTAATTGCCCTTAAAACCTTTATTTACAACAGGAAAAGCTATCAAAATGAAGAGACGAACATTTATTTGTTGTCTGTTGAAAATGCATAGGTCTTCCTTTAAGGTATTTGACCAATCTAGCATTTTTTAAACTAGATGAAATTTTTAAAAACTACGAGGATAAGTGCAATCGGCGTGGAAGGTTTGGATCGCGCTGAGGCGACGCGTCCTTGGTGGAGGCGTCCACGCTCTGAACAGTATGCGGAAAATCCCCAGATCTTTTTTTTTTGTAGTTTTCATTATTTTTCTTCGCACGTTAGCACATAGCATAGGATTATATAGTCTCAGAAAAGTCCTTTTCGATTAGTTTCATGGTTTGTTTTGTTTGTTTTGCTATTAGGACGCCTCTAAGATTTAATCTGTACGCTTTGTTTCTGTTCTTTTTCATACAATGTGTATAATTAGCGTTTGTTGTAAAGCGTTCTAGAAGAGAAGGCATACTATACTCACTTATGCAAAAGTGGGAGAAATCCAGACCCTGCGAAATGAATTCGAAATGAATGAAATGAAGATGTCATGGAAGCAGTTGAAACTATTGAACTGGCGAATAACGATTTTCCAGATATCACAACTACGAGATATCTCAGCACAAATACACAAAAAATGAACATCTACAAACTCCCCTACAATTTCTACGAAATAAAACTCGTATCTAAACCTACGCCCGGTAGCGGGAGGTTTTTCCCTTTGGACCAATGCTAACGCGGTGCAGAATTCAAAATGGTACACCGAGTGACTACTTGCTCTGTTGTTTCAGAGGAATAAGCTAAGAAAAAAGTGAAAGTGAGTCCTGCACAGTGTTTTACGTACTCTTACCTTAAAACAAACGTGGAGAATATCACAGTAAACCTTAATCCAAGAAAGAAAGTATGATCTCAGAATTTCAAACTGAGTAAGAGATGGAATTGGAGTTTGGGTTTTTTGATCCTTATCTTGCAGCTCAAAAAGATTACTTCAGGTGACTGCATAGCTTACATCCCTTTTTCTTCCTTTGTCCAGTTTTCTTCTCCTTTTTCCATTTGTTCTTGCATTGATCTGTTTCTTTATTATTATCACTCATTTAATATAAATATTCATTCTCTTTCTCGTCCTTTACATTCTTTCATTACATTTCGCTTGATTTGTTTTCTTTTCACCCTGTTTGTCTTTTTACAGGCGGACTTCTTTCAAAATAGTTAGGTTCACTGCCGTTTTCACTTGATTCCCACAGTAATAAGTATTGACACAGTACCTGGACACCCGCTTTTAACCTCTGTTTTAGCTTTAGTAACAGGAGAAGAAACTACGTTATGTCCTTCATTCTTCTGTCATTTTTAAAACTGTGTAATAGCACGAGAGCCGAAGTGCTTCAATAGTTGTGATTTGATCCTAACTTTTTTTGAGCCGACGTTTGAGGTTGAGAATTGGTTAAATCGAAAAACACGAATGAGTGGTCACACTTTCGCGCAGACGAAAAACGGAAATTAAATTAAACTTTAGGATTCGGTGTTTAGAGAAGTATTCATTGTCGGCAAATTTTGCACGTTTATTTCCTATGAAAAGCGCAAGGCCTAACTTTGAACATGAAGAGAGTTTGATTTCTCTTTCTGTCTCTAAAATTGGTTGAATAGTAGCAGAAAACTGCTTTTCCAAAGCATAAATCTTGAAAGCGAGTCCAAAGACAAAGTCGATTGAAAATATTTACGAGTTGAAACTTCAAGTAAAGTCTCAAAGCGCTATTTGGTTTTGTCATGGACTGCACTGCCTTTCTTTCGTACTTTTTTCTTTATCTCGTACCAACGTAGGAGCTGTATAATCCGTGATGTTTTGTAGACAAAGTACTTTCTCCAATTGTAAAAAGATACCGAAAAAGAGTCTTTACTTTCAGTTGAGAAACCTCCACTATTTTTTCTATGCGAACTGTGTTCCGCTAGCTTCAGTGTTCTTAGAGGATAAAGGATAAAATGTCTGGCGTTTATCAATCCGCTTGGGATGCGCCCCCACGTTCACTTCAATTCAGAATCGTTTGAGGTTCACGAACGTGTAACTGCCCTATACAATGACTTGCGGTGGCTACCCGATGTGTCAAGTCAGTGTTTTCCACCTCCCAGACAAGTCTGGCACCAATTTATCGATCCAGAGGGAGGAAAGGTTTGGTGAGCGCTAGGGCGGATTCGAAACTCCGATTTATCGTGCAGGAAGCTGGACCTCTAACTGCTACACTACACCCACCCCCGCGGATGATTCAATACAATGCTTACTCCAATAAATTCATAAATCCCCACTTCATTACTCCCCTACTTCCACTAAATGCATTCGCGACGCTGCCAAGAAAACGCATCCGGTTTTAGCACCGAGGTGAAAAGCAGAAGCAAAAACAAGAATGGATTCAAAGACAGTGAGACACACTAAAATGAAACAGAAATGAATGAAGTAAACGTCAGATACAAGATATGAAATAAGCTTCTGGTATAAAACGTGCTGTATAAATAAAAAAAAAGAAGTTGGGAGCATAAGCCTTTTTGAGGAGACAAAAAGAATAAAGTGGACATAAAACCAAGAAAAAGGACAAAAATTCAACTTTAAAAAAGAGAGAAACAAGGGGAAGTAATCTTAACAAGAAACACAAGGTAATAAGACAAAACAATAAGACAGTGAAACGATAAAAGTAGAACGGAGAAGAGTATGTATGAGGCAAAAGATGAAAGAAAATAAAAATACAAATTAAATAAGGAAAGCAATGCAAGAGCAAATAGAAAAGTGAGAAGAAAACTGGACAGAGGAATAGTAAAGGATGTTAGCATGCAGTTACTTGAAGTAATCTTTCTCACCTGCATGATAAGAATAAAAACCTCAAATTTCGGTCTCATCCCTTACTTAGTTTGAAATTTGGAGATCATAGTTCTTTTTTCCTTGATTTACGGTTTATTATGATATTTCTCTCGTTTGAAGGAATAAAACAACACTAGGTCCAAGGAGTTTTGCGCACACTGCAGAGAGAGCTCAGTGGGTCGCGTCACGGCATTGCAACACGTCCACTGTCAGTGGATCAATGTAGCGGTATTTTACCTTTCACGTGAGACTCTCATCGTTGTAAGTACTGGAACTGGACGAAATCTCATACGCTTTACTTATAAATTCTATCTCACTCCAGGACGCTTATTCATTTCCCTACAGTACTTATACAGAACCTACCAACATTTGATTGATCTTTTGGGAGAGAGGCGGGATGTCGTACAACGTTGGTGCTATTTGCATTCCTGAAACATGACAGCATTGGAAACTAGGGAAATGAGCAATTAGTCAGCAACCTTATGAAAAAAACTACTAAAGACTGCCTCTTTGTCAGTTATGTTCTCTTTCATCCAAGTGTTCTAAATGTTTTTCACCGACAAACACCCAGATATGTTGTTGATGCACTTGAAGCAATGAAGCAAAACCCTTACATCACTTACTACACCTCTGAACGTAAGACGAGCACCTTTGTTGGGCGGGACATAGTACGAGTGAAGGAAACTTATTACAGCTCATTCTTTTGTGAAAAAGTTAGTTGATTTGAAGCTAACATTTACGCATTTTGATGACCTACTGTTCCGAACTTACAGCTTTCGAAAACTAGAGATATTATCATGATCCCGTTCTGTTTAACTTACATATCTGATGGCATGAGCAGAATGGTACGGAGCTGTCCACGAAAAGCAGATCTTCAGAACGACGTGAAGGTTATCGAAGTACCACCGGCAAACCTCAAGTGTCAGTTGGTGCGTAATCGTGCGTATGACCGACTCTCCACAACTCCCAGCTGCGTGATTTGCCCAAACGGTACGCCCACTGTGTGTTCGGGTCAAGGAACATCTAGATGAACTCGCGAAAGCTAAACTCTCCACCCCGCTCGGAGACCATTGTAGAAAAAGCCATCAATACTCCGAAATAGAGGTAGAGGTTATAATACTATCTTTCGAGTGCGAGATCATAGCACGCAGAACACTAGAGGCATTTCTGGTCATCGCCAAAAGTCCAAAAATGAACAGGAACAAAAGGAATGAGTGCATTGCGATCACAAACGAACTAGCTACATATCAAAATCTGTGCGGGTTTTTATCTACGGGGCGGGCTGTCAGATCCATGAAAAAAAAACCTTGTGACTCGTAGTTGTGGTACGTGGTGGTTTGTTGCGTTACCAAGTCTAGCTAATGATGTAAGCACTAGCCAATGTGTTGCTGTTTCAGTTTGCCTACCGTTTGGATGCTTTCTGTAGGTGATAAGGCGCTTGAGAGAGTAAATCACTAATGGCTTTCGTATTTCCATGCTTTGACGAAGGCGAAAACGCCGAAACGTTAGCTGTTAATAAATATCAATACCAATCTTGGCCACAGCTCAAGCAAATTACTAAAAAGGTATTAACGTGTTTCCTACTCTAAAACCTTTCTTTCCCACTTTTGTCATCATTTCAATAGTGAGATGGCTAGGTTATGAAAATCTTTTGTACTAGTTCTGTCATGCATCAACTATCTTAACTAAGCATAATCAGGGCAGCAAATTCTAGGACATGTTCTTTGTGAAGATCCCTTGATTGCTTTGTTTTATTTACTGCCTTCTCTTCTAGTAGAATACCTGGAAGAATAAAAACCTGTCATCTTGATCACCTTGATCACCTTGACTCCCGCTGATTTTCGAATTGGTCGAGCTGGCGCCAGTTATTCTTCCATTTGTCCCGATCGCGTGCCAGAGTCGCCCAGTGGTTCCTCCTTTCGCGTGGGACACGAAGAGCATCATAATTATTTTTGAAGGAATTCGTGAAGAAATCTGACCATTGGGTGGGCTATCTTCCTGTAGTGCGCTTAATATCGCGCGGAACCCAGTCGCTCACCTCTGGTCCAACGGTTGTCGTTAAAGTGTATCACGTATCCGGCCCACCTTTTACTTTCCTTGGTAAACGCGGCGGCGTCTCTAATCATCAATCGCTGAAGTAGGAGAGAACTTCGAATCCCGTCCCTCACTTGCATGAAACGAGAAACTCCTAGCATCACTCTCTCAATTGCGCGTTCAATGACGCTCACCGCATTTTCTTCCTGCTTGCGAAATGCCCAGGTTTCCGAAGCATAGGTCAAAGCAGGAAGTACGGTGGTGTTGAAGAGGTGAGCACGGAGCCGGATGTTCCTGGTCTTCTTCACTACATCCTCGATGCTCTTGTGCGCTCCCCAAGCCGCTCGTCTCCTCCTGCCTAGCTCGGGGGTCAGGTCGTTCATCATGTTCAATTCCCGACCCAGATGAACGTAGCTGGTGCGTTCGGATATGTTCGTTCCGTTGACCGTGAATGGGCATCCGAGACCCATCCGTTGTGCATGAACATCGTCTTTTATTGATGCAGCTGAAGACCGATGCATCCACATGTTTCGTCGATTTTGGTCAGCATTTGTTCCGCTTGGCTGATGCTAGGTGTTATCAGTACGATGTCATCAGCAAAGCGCAAATGGTGTAGCTGCCGACCATCAATCTTTACTCCCATGTCGTCCCATTCCATCTTTCGCATTGCGTTCTCGAGGGTGGCTGCGAATATTTTGGGTGAGGCTGTGTCACCCAGTCGGACCCTCCTCTTCACGTCAATGATGATATTCTTGTAGAATGGCGAAATTTCGGTCGTGAAGTTACTGCACAACTCTCGAAGTACCTTTATGTGCTGAGTAAGGACGCCCTGGTTGTCCAATGCTTCCATGACCGCTTCCGCCTCAACTGAGTCGAAGGCCTTCTTTAAGTCGATGAAGGTGAGACAGAGCGGCATCTTGTACTCTCGATGAGTCTCGAAACAGTGTGAATGTGGTCAATCGTACTGAATCCTTTTCAAAACCCTGTTTGCTCACATGGCTGTCCTTCATCCAAGACTTTTTCAATCCTATTAAGGATCACTCTTGTAAAGAGTTTGTAAATGACGGACAGTAGCAGCGGGTGATGGTTTCTGATGTCATGTGGGTCTCCCTTTTTATACAACAACGCGGTCTTGCTGGTCTTCTACTCTTTAGGAACCTTGCATTTAGATAGGTAATGTGTGAAGAGCCTTCCCAAGCTGTTGATGAGTACTGGCAAAAGGTCTTTCAGGTGCTCTGGTCTTATTCTGCCGGGACCGCGTGACGTACGATTTCTTACTTTCCGACATAATAGCATGTCGTACTTCGGACCGGAGAATCTGGAATGACATGTCCGACTTCCAGCAGATGGTGAGGAGGCAAGTGGACATGACTGTCGAAGAGACCAGAGTAGAAGTCGTAGATGATTTATTCTATTCCCCTTCGCGATGCAATGGTTGTTCCCTTCGGATTCCGGAAAGCAGGCATCCTTGTTTTGCGACTGGCAAAGTCTCGACGGGCATAGCGGATTCTTATTGCCGCCTCAGCAGCCTCAGCCAGCACTTCTGCCCTTTTCTCTTTAAGGTGTTCCTTTATCGCCTCTCTGCAAATCCTTGCGAGCTCGCCCGTGAGTTCTTGGTTCCCTGCGGCTCGTGCTGCTCCACGCTGGCATATCAGCTAAAGAGTTTCAAGAGACAGGCGTCTCTTGGTGGTTTTAAAATTCTCATCCTTCTTCTCGCAGTCGTGAAGGTGTTCAACGAGCCGGTCATATTCCTTGTCGATGTTGTCCATTGCGGAATCTTACCAAAAACCCGCTAGCATAGCGAAAAGATACCAGTTATTGATAATTCTGGGATTTCGCTCTCTGTACTTGGCGGTTTTCTCTTCTCTCCTTGTGAAGGAAAATCTTCCTCGGAGAAGGCGGTGGTCGGATCCCGTATAGAACTTTGGCACAACAGCGACATCCGTAAGGAAAAACCTTTTACTGACAATGATGTGGTCGATTTGATTACAGTACCCTCCACCGGGTGACTCTCACCTCCTGCGTAGGGAGGAGGTGTTCTAGATTTGCGGGCTCCCATGGATGGTCTTAGTCGTCATGATGAACTCGGAGAGCCTCTTCCTCTTCATTCCACTGTAGACCGTGGGTCCCGATGTGGAGTTCCTCAATCGTTCTTCTCGAGCCAACTTTGGCGTTGAAATCGCCAATTATGATCTTTTAGAAAGCAAGCAAAATTTCATGGCATATCCAAAAATTGTCATAAGATTGCTTACTTTCTTGGATAAAGAACATACGTTGCAGTATTTACCAGGTAACCACCGCTGGATTTTGGTGTTGTTGGCAATTGACTTCGTTCGTTACGTACAATTGCCTCGTTTTCATTTACATGCACCATTGCTGCAAACCGTGCTCTAGTGGTAGAATAATGTATTGTTATTCATGCGAAATACGCTGCTCCTGCGGCGTGGAAGGAACAAGTTTACAAGGAGCTCAAAATCTCAAAACAACAACTACTAAGGACGAATTACCTTGAATTGGTAGTACACCAAACTATATGGCAGCGAGGGTGGTAGACTGAAACTGAGGAACGAGACTGTCGCATGAACAGTTTGATACAAGCCACACTTAAATTTTGAATATACTTGTTTAAACACTGAAGATGGACTGCCTTGAGACGAGTTGGAGCAGGTCTTTGGATAAACAGGAATTTTTCACTGCAATTATAATTAAACCGAAGTGGACCTATGCGGGAATAATGTATGGCAATAAATAATGCATCGGCACGTTACTAGCAAACATATAGAACGCCGACGGTGGAATATAATAAATTTGGGCAACGCTTGCAATTTTTCATTTTTTCGCCGCTTTCATGACTTCCTTCAATTGTGTCTGCTTTGAAAAAAAAGCACATACTTCAAAGCAGCAGGTCGTAGTCTACCCAGAAAGTTAGCTATCGTTAGAAGATTCAAAAGTTTGTCAGAGTTCCGGTCTTACTGATAACTGTGTTGGCCTTAGCAAAAAATAGCTTGAAGTAGACCTCCACAAAACCGATAAGCAAAGAAATAGGAAAACGAAGTGTTTAACTCTATTACTTCCCTCTCTGAATCTATGTGAATATATAGATTTTCTGTGCTATTTGCTTCGCTCGCTTCACCGATCATTTGCGACCGATATATATATATATATATATATATATATATATATATATATATATGTATTATATATATATATATATATATATATAGGGGCCGCGTATACAAGTCTGATTGCTATCCGTTTGTGTTGTCCCTGCTTCAGCAAAACACAACTAAACACAATCAGGTTTTTCGGGTGTACGCATTGGGAACGTACGAGCTATATAACCCGCACTGTTTTATGGCGAAAGATTCCCATACACTGCAAAAAGGTGCTGTCACCCAGCACATCGCCAAAACCCGTAACCTGAAAGGTCAACTGCCTGAGGGGAGCATGGAATCTTTGGCAACAACCATTCGTTTTGTCACACTGAATTGCCGAAGACTATCGAGTGAACTCCTGCAACATCTCTCTCTGCCGTTTCCTGCACTGCAGGAAACACGCATCAGAGATCGGCCTGTCATCAGCATCAAAAATTACGCTGTATACTGCGACGATGCTAATGAGAAGAAATTAGGTGGCTGCGCGATAGCTGTGAGAAACGATTACAACATGGAGGAATTTGGCTCAACGTCGCCTAGATGCGCCTTTGTACGACTGCGGGATCGCAGAAGACGTAGATTCTGGATCGGAAGTGCTCGCGCACCTAAGAAAACCGCTATGGACAACAGTAAGAACGCCTTGTATGATGAACTCAATGCGTTGATGTCTAAAATACCCTGCCAGGGGGTGGTCATTGTCGGAATTGACGCAAATACCATCACACGTACGCGTGCGCCAGGTGGCTGCGTGATTGTCTGCTTTTGCATTTTCAATTTTTAATTTATTCCTACTTATCTCTCTAGTGTGTTTCTACTCCTGTCTCTTCCCTTATCACATTCGGTTCAATCCAAGATTCTTTTTTTATATAACCATCAATCTTTTTTCTTTAACATTCTAACTATTTTCACACAACTGTTTTAATAATTTAACCTACTTTTAATCTCTTTAACGTTTTTTTCTCCTTAACACTCCCATCTACATTTCTAACATCTGTTAACTTGAAACCCTATCCTTGCCATTTTGATCTTTTTCTCTGGCATTTTAACCGTCTAGCTAATCCTTTTTCTTTTTGCCTGCTGCTGTGAGCGATTGTGTTATCGATATCTCCTTGGTAGGTCAAATATAGATCAAGTCATGCCAGCTAGATCTACTCGCGTTGCAAAAAAACAAGCTGCAATTTCGTCGCAAGCTAACCCTCGTGGTGAGACTAGAACGGCAGAAAGTACACAAACAATTGAAACGAACTACGACGAAATGTCAGCAACAGAACTGATCAGCGCTATTGCTGAACGAAACAAGAACACATTTATTAGTAAGATGTTAGCAGCACTTTCTGAAAAAGTTAGAATGAATTTCGCCGAACAGTTTGAAGCGGACAACGGCTTGTGGAGCGTAGTAATCAGTGGCCTCGCAGACTTAGGGTCTTCAGAGAGACTGGACAACCTGGAGGAAAAAGTCAACGATATTTTGCTTGCATTAAACGTGAGCCGTCGTTCAGTTGATCTATACCGAATGGATAACCTAATGCTTCACGTCCACGCTTAGCAAAAGCCGTTTTTCCCTCTCAGTTCTACTGGCGTCGAGCGCTTGCTAATGCGCTCCTTCTTTGCGGTGCAGGTTTTTCCAATGCATATATTCGCAGAAGTATGACACCTGATGAAAGAAAACGAGAGTATGAACTGAGACAAGAGGCACGTGAGCATAACAGAGGAAAAAGTCAGCGGGAGTGGGTGGTTTACCGTGGCGACCTAAGGCACATCTCTGACATTAAGCGAAGCACATCGGGAAACGCCTAAAGCTGCAAGGTGCTTCTTCTACACTAAAATCATACTCATTTAATTCACGCAGTCTCGTCAATAAAATGCATCATTTACAAATGTTTCTCTGCTTGTACAAACCGGATCTAATTTTTATTACTGAAACTTGGTTAACCACTAACATTTTGGACTCTGAGCTCGTTAGTAACCTATAATGTCTACCGTTCGGATCGATCCATGAGAAGAGGAATTGGGGTATGCGTTCTTGTCGCGGCATTTATTAGTGCCCAAATCGTTACTCCTGACAACGATCTTAAAGCTGACTTACTTCCCGCTGAAATTATGTGTACTGATAATTTGTCGCAACTTCGATTAATACTCGTATACCGACCTCCAAATAGTTCTGCTGCTGATGATAAAAGACTTGTAGACGTACTAAGCGACCCCGCGGTTATGAATCATCAAACTGTTATTCTTGGCGACTTCAATCTGCACGTAGATTGGATTAACTCCATAGCTTTCAACTCATCTTCATCACATTCCTTAGATTTCTTCACCAGTGCTGATTTCGTACAAAATGTGAATCTGCCTACCCGCGCTGATAGGGTTCTTGACATTCTCCTTACACCCAGCACCTACACTCTAGATGTTGAGCTTCTTCCACCGCTAGCCTCATCCGACCACGCAATTGTCCATTTCGAAACATCTGTATCTATGTCAGCCCCAAGAATTCCAATGCCCAACTTTTTCGCGACTGATAACTTTCCCTTAAACAATTACTTTTCTGGTGTTGACTGCTCTACTCTATTTAATCAATACTCTTCATGTTCGGACATTTATCTAAGATTCTGCAAGAAGGTTTATGAGGGTCTTGCAAAATTTGTTCCTTTTCGATTTCCTCGCGCTTCTTCTTTGAATCTTCCACACCAACTGAAAGCCTTAATCTCTCATAGGCAACGTCTTTTTGAGGAGGTAGACCATCCTTTACATAACCCGCTGTACAAGAAAGTATGTTCTGACATTGACTTCCACATGAAAAGATATCTTTCTTATCGAGAGCGCCCCTCAGTGCACAGCGAATCCATGAAGCCCTTCTATTTGTACTTAAGGCATAAAATGAAAGGCAATGGAAAACTTCCTGGTGTTGTGGATCAAACAGGAGTTACTTATATCAGAGATGCTGATAAAGCTAATGCCCTAGCCCTGCATTTTGCTAGTGTGTTTTCTTCAGAGTGCAGTAATAACACTCCAGAAACTGTTGGCACTGCTCCTATCCAACAGCAGTGCAGTGTCATATTTTTTCCATCCTTCAGATATCTGCAAATACCTCAAGTCTCTTAAACCGTCGATTGGTGAAACGCATGATGGAATCCCGCCAATTGTATATAAGGAGTATGCTGCTACTTTATGTTGTCCTCTAGCCCATATTTTTAACATCTCAATGCAATTTTCGGAGGTGGGGAAAAGCGCCATAGTTACAGCAATTCCTAAATCCCCAGGTACTAATCTGCTGAGCAATTACCGTCCTATTAGCTTATTACCAACGCCAGTCAAAATTATGGAAAAGATAATCAGGGATAAAATATTGCCTTGGCTAAAGAAGTTTCATCTGATTCCCACTCAACAACATGGGTTTGTCGCAGGAGCTTCGACATCTACCAATCTAATTGATAGTATTTTTGACTGGTCCTTAGCTTGCAATTATGGCAAATCGATTGATATAATATACGTTGATCTGTCTAAAGCCTTCGATAAAGTATGTCACTCTAAATTAATTGCAAAGCTTAACTACTTCGGAATAACGGACCATGTTATGAATTGGATAATCTCATATCTTAGTATGAGAAGTATGACAGTCAAAGTCGGCCACAAATACTCAGCCAAATTTCCTTGCATAAGTGGAGCTCCACAAGGAGGAGTTCTGTCCCCTCTCTTGTTTCTCATCGACACTATCGACCTACCTAATGTGCTCAGAACCTCTTCTCACGCAGTGCCCAAATGTACGCTGATGACATTAAGATTTACGGCATATATGATGACGAGAACTACCTCGAAGTACGCACTGCACTTCAGACATCACTGGCAAAAATGTTGGGCTGGGCTTCCAAATGGGATCTGCGCATTAACTACGACAAGTCTCTGGTTATGCATGTAGGTAAAGGGAATGTGGCTGAGTATAGTATGAGTGGAGTAATTCTTAAAATTTGTAAATCTGCAAGAAACTTAAGAATTTTTGTGGCTGATAACCTCAACTTCACAGAACATATTGATCACATTGTAAGAAAAGCATACTTCTCCCTTTTTCGACTATTCCGCATTGCTCACACCTCTAATCCAACTATTTTCGCTCGTCTATACTAATCGTTCGTCTTACCTCATCTTGAATATGGCTCTCAAATTTGGAGCCCTTCAAAGAAAAAACATATAGCAAGGCTCGAAAAGGTGCAAGAGACTTTTACTCGTATGTTATTCAGAAGAATTTCAGCAGACTTAGCGCTGACTAGCTACAAGGATCGTCTCAAAAAATTAGGTATGAGCAGTTTGAGGAACAGACGTTTACACGCCGACCTAATCTTGTGTTTTCGGATCCTCAGAAATGAGGACCAAATTCTCTCTTTAATTTGTTTCGTCATATTACCTCTTCTCTCAATTACTTCAGAATAACCTCCTCTTACTAAGTTCCGCAACTTTTGGCAGGTTTGCTCTTGACTGCCGCTTGTCTAGATCGTGGTGTTCAGTCGTTTGAGGATCACGAAAGTTGGTGAACCCTCTTGCTTAAGGTCCCCCATAGTTCAAACGTGTTCCTTATGTCTTGGGCTAATTCCGTACTGTCCGTACCCTGATGTTTTGGTAACTTGACCAATGGTAAGCGCTCTGGATGGGATAGTAGATGTCACAAGAGGATTCTTCATCTTCTGGAGTAGGAGAACGACATGTTTGACATGTAGTACTTGTAACCCGCCGCAGAAAAAGACAGCGCCAGTCTTCTCTGGCAATAAATTGGGTTCCGGTTTCAGTAAAGTTTGTTTTTGTTCCTAAGATTCTCTGATTCAGACAAAGTGTGTTCCATTTTTTTCTTTCTTTTCTGGTGCACCATTGGTGTATGCGAATAAATAAATTAGTAAAATACGAAGGTGAAAACTGAACAAGGAAAATGATATCATCCGGCGGAGCGCACGTCGGATATCGGTGACCACCGTCCAGTTCTCCTCAGCTTCACTACACGGTTCTACAAGAAAAACCGAGGAGTTCCTCTTCATCCGAAAATCGACATTGCAGGTGTAAAAGACAAAGAATGCAGAACGAAGCTTCACCAAAGTGGGTCTATTCATGTTGAAGTACGGACCAGGAGAAAGCTCAGATCCACGACAAGATCCACGTACAACTCTGTATGGGTCGCCCGCAGCACTAGTGATTTCAACAAGAAAAAGCGACAGAGAAGGAAATTCCGTCAACTGCAACAAGACCGCGATAAGAAGTTGACGTCAAGATGGAAGGATCATGAAAAGGCGTGGGAGGACAAGAATCCGCGGCAAGGCTATGCTTCATTAGAGCAGTATAGCGGTAAAATGAAAAGACGTTCTCAAGTACTCAACACAACCAATGAAGTGGCTGTCGGTGAACCAACTCTTCCAATTAGGAAGAATCACTTCAAGACCTTGCAAGCGCCGTCAGTTTCCCGAACTCGATACGTTGATAGACGGACATATGCGGTTAACGAGGAACCATCGACCGAGTCGGAGATTCTGGTCTGTATCCGGAGGACGAAAAATGGAGAATCTGGTGGAGACGACGGGAGTAGCGCAGAAATGCTGAAATATCTTCCTCCGTCTGGTATTCGAGAGATGACAAACATCATCCGCTCAATATGGATAGACGAAAGAATACTTGACTCGTGGAGACACGCAATCACAATTCCCCTCCACAAGAAGTTATACGTCACAGATCCAGGGAATTATCGAGTAAACTCTTTGTTACATGCTGTGTAAAAGGTTTTAGGGTGGAGTATCATGTGCCGATTTATTAAACATCGCAAGGAAGCAACGCGCGACGAGCAAGCTGGCTTTCGTCCTGGCCGTTTTACGATTGACCAGGTGTTCATCGTCAGGAGAGTGATCAAAATCTGGCAGCGGTATTCGAAGCCAATGCAATTAATGTTTCTGGACTCTGAAGCAGCTTTCGACTCTCCTCATCGAGGCCCTCTTTTCAACGCTCTTCGCGCCGATGGAGTGCCAGAAAAGTTGGTTAGCTTGTTTGATGACATGAATCAACGAAGAACTGCTGCATTTCGAACACCAGCCGGATGTACAACACCGCTTGAGGTGATAGGTGAGGTAAGACAAAAGGCAGTGGTAGAACCTTTTTGTTCAATTTCGCCATTGACGACATTATGCGAAAAACAGTAAATCAGTGTCCTGTCATCCTAGCACCATCAGGACGCCCCTTGACCAATCTCGCGTACGCTGACGATGTTGTTACATTCGCAGAAAGCAGTACAAAACTTCAAAATGTTGTCGACCTTGTATCGAAGCTGGCTGGACTACGTCTGCCTGCTGATAGAAGCAGCAGAAGTGGATCTCTTTGAGACCTCGAACGGAAATAAGGGTGGACAGACAACCGATTGAACTCGTTGATGAATTCTGTTACCTAGGTTGTACGCTGAAGAGCAACGGCAGCGACGACAAAGATATTCAGCAATGATGCGCTAACACCATTTCTGCATTCACCTCTTTATCGAAATGCCTGTGGTCGACCTCTATCACAAGTAAACTTAAGCCGCGAGTCTACCAATCATGATGTACGGATCGGAGACTTGGGTAGCCCCATCTACGATGACTGAGAGGCTTGACTGCATGGAAAAGAAGCTGATTAAACGGCTGTTTGGCTACTTCTGGCCTAGGGTATGCCACAACAAAGACCTTTACGCGGACATAGATGTGGTATGCCGACGGATGACACATGGAAGATATCAACATCTTGCGCCGCCATCAAAAGTAGCCACAAAAAATAGTCTTCGCTTCTTTGATCACATATTAAGGAGACCAGCAGATCGCCTTGTTCAACGAATTTTAAGGAATTTGTCGATTTCGAGCTGGAAGATGGCACCTCACCAGAAACGGAAGTTCTAGACTGAGGTGATGAAAGAGGACTTGAGGACACTCGGCGTCAATAGGCAAATCAAGCGAGACTAAAGGTTTCGCGGAATATAAAATAGCGACGAATGGATTGATTCTGTGCAAACTCTCGCAGAAGTTAGAGAAGGTTGGGCAGAGCTAACTATGTTCAAGGACGGCACACCTCGGCGAAGATGCGGGTAATCGCTTCAGGCGATGAAATCAGCCCGCCAATTAAGTCAGAGTAAAGTAAGACAAAAAACTCCATTGGAAAAGTACAGGGGCCTGTTATCATGAAAAATTCAACTGCTTACGTGTTTCGATCCATCAAAACAGTTCTCTCAGGAGTCAACATAGATCTTCAAACACGTACAGAAAAATGTATACAGGAACTTTCTCTTACGACAACAGGCCCGTTCGTAACAGCCAACGAAAGAGAAATGGCTGCAAGAGTAGTAAATATGGTAAAGAATCACCAAAAGGTCCATCTCTCCGATCTGAAGAGAGAAAAATTGTGAAGCAACTAAAATTTCGAATTGAGAACAATCGAATCCTTTGCTGCAGAGAAAGTCCACAAAAAGCAAGTCTAAAACAGAGTTTGCTAGAATGATAGCACAAGAAGCTCACACTAGTTTCCATTGTGGAATTGCTCATACAATGGCAAACATCGGGGAAACACCAGCTGAAGTGGAAATTGATCCGAACATGGTTTGGATGCTACAAGATGAATAATCTCCCTTCCGCTCGCTCTGATATACAGGATCTCTCAGACTACAGAGCTCGAAGGACAAAGCTATTCGAGCACGTAGGAATGGACTTAATGGGCTCAATCACAGCAAAAGAAAATGGAACTATAAAGAAGTTCTATGGAATGATTTTGACCTGCGCGACTAAATGCCTGCTTAATCTTCGAGCTTGTTGGAGATATGTCGAAAATTGTTCAGCTCGTCCTAAAAAGGTTTTTTTGCGCGTCGAGGAGTTCCAATTATGATAATCTCAGGCAACTGACCAGAATTCATACTTGGAGACAAAAATCTGAAAGATGCGGTTACTTCCATTTCTAATGAACATATTCTCACAGTAGTGCGCAATAATGGTTATTGTAAGTTTCAATTGTTTTTGAGTTCCTAGAAAAAATAGCACTCAAGTTTTTTTAGGTTTAAAGCAAAGTTGCTGAATCCGATTTGAAAAGATTTACAAAAATGAACTCTTTTCTCTTTCTAGAGAGCTGTTTCAAGTCTTAAACGTACCACCACGTTCGGGAACGCTTCCTATCTAGCCCAGAAACCGATTTCATTACTCGTGCTTAATTTCCTAACTTAAGCTCCGCCCACTTCTTGGCGGCTTTTAAGAAAGATCCGCCAGTCACTTTCTCACGTTGGTGATCGCGTGATATTTTCGCGCAATGATGATGTCAGTATATTCGAAAATAGAAGGGCAAATTATTCTTTTAATATAGGCAGCTTAAATCTTTGCTGTAAAAAGCAGTAAAATGATAGGGGATATTTAGAGCATACTGAAAATGTTCAGTTTCGAAGTTAGAAGTTTTATGAAATTATTATGATTATACTAGAATGCAAATGTGAATAGAACGTGATCTCCTCCATTCGTGGTAGTTTCTCTTTGAATTCACTCGCTTTATTGTATCAATTGCCTTGTTCTTTTGTTTTTATACGAATAACACCTAGAGAAAACTCATCATGTGTCAATTTGTATTGATACATAACACGTAGATTTACACAAATATACTCAATTTCAAGTTCCACAACAATTTTTTCACAGGTTACAACAGAAATATAAGATATCATCATACCCATCATCGCTGCACGAAATTACATATTTTTTGAAGCATACTTTTCCGAGAATCTTGAGAAATTCTACGACTTTGCAGATTCAGATGGTTTTGAATGTCCCATAGAAAGCAGTACACAGAATATCAGAGTCAAATTGTTTTACCACTTTATGAATTTGAGCATCATTGGCATACATTTGCATACAGAGACGGTACGGGCGAAATGTTGATTATCATTTGGTAAATAATAAGCCAATTCGCACGATTCCAGTTTTTTTTTTTCAAATTTTGAGAACTTTTTCAAATTTTCTAATTTATAGAGGATTTTTTATAGAGGATATCGAATAAGAAGTGAAAACAAGAAGAACTTAAAGGAAAGCAAAAGGAAGTTAATAATCAAAAACAAAAATCAAAAATAGAGAAAGCTAAAACGAGGCAACGAAAATTAAATCATGGAAAGAGCTGAAATGGAGAGCATGTTACTGATTAGTCCAAAGCAAGTTTTCTTCTTTGTTTTCCAGAGAAAAAAAAAATGAAAAATGAATCTTCCCTCGACTCACTACAACTGAACGATTAGTATATGGACCCACTTTTGAGGTCTGAATCTCCCTTGTTGGTGTGCAAAGACTAACAGCACCCGGTAGTTTCAGGTAGTTGACCTTTTCAACAAATGGCAGCAATTTCAACCTCATGTGTTCTATCGTCTCGATCAAATACAAGAGGAATTAATGGTGTCGAAAATGATTTGCTTCGTCTAACGAACACTCGAATCCGAAAAAAAAGACAGGAGTAAAACTAAAAAGTTTCAACACCAAAATACTGTAAAGTATCTTGCTTTCTTCTGGTTCTTCTGTGTGTCTTGTATTCTCTATCTAAGTTGTGCAATATTTTGCCAACAATTTGTATTTCTGGAAGGATATTTACTTTTGAAGTAAGAAAACCCAAGTTTTATTTCACAACCTGACACCAGTTGAAATGATGTCGTCGAAGCGATAGAAGCGATTACAATGCGAGAATGCAGCACAATTTTCCTCGAATAGGTTTTTCATTGTCACTGGTAAGAAAGTGAGCGGGACTTGTTGAAGTTGTCAGGTGTGGGATTAAAGCAGACTGTAAATGACAACACGCGTCCAGCTGAGTGGCACAAAGAACTTGGAAATATTGAAAAACGCTCTCGTTGCTGGATGTGAGTTTGTAAACATTTTCTGTGAATAGATTACCTTCGTCCTTGGCTTCGAGTTGTTTATCTGATAGAAGAGAAGAAGGCAACAAGATTGTCCTATCTTGTGTATCTGTTGCGAGACAGACAGCATCTCGGTAGGGTAAAGCACATTTCCAGCATTGTAACTGCAGTACTTATAACAAGCAAAGACGTCATCAAAAAATTTAGCTCCCTCTACTGGATGCAAAGAACTCTCTCTTTTTTTTTGCCTCCTATGCTTTTCACTACTTTTTCTTTGTATTATAATGCATGGGAGCGGATGTGGAACAGTCGCTAAGAGGTTCCGTAGAAACGGCACGATCGACCGATGGTTCGAAACCGCCTTAACGCCAACCAAGGCTTTCATCCTCTCGGAGTTGATGAATTGGCACTAGACTTGTATAGTAATGTAAAAACACTGAATTGACTTAAAATTTAAAAATACATCGGCTAGCCCTGGTTAGTCACTGTATATTCTAGACACGCGTTGGTAAACCTTAAACAATTCTAAATTGAAGTTGGCTGAGTGGTGCATCTCAAACGTATTATCACCAGCCACTTCATCCGTTACTTTATTGTAATCTTTGGATAGAAACGCGGAAACGCGATTCTAAGCAGCCCACGTTTCAGCAGCAAGGGGTAGAAGGTTTCGAAAAATCTTTCGAAATACCATGAAATCGTAAGAGGACGTTGCCATGGACACAACAGAGAAAGAGCTTTAATATAAACAGTACACGAAGAGAAGCAGCCAAAATTCCTACAGCTTCTAACATTGGAACCACGATTGCGGGAGCGCAGAGGACATAAACTCTGGATCGTGAGTCTCCATGCACCTACCGAAACCTCTGAAGACTATAAAAAGGACGCATTTTACGATGAACCCAGTGCGCAGATGTCCAAGATACCCAGCTAGCAGGAGTCAATTGTCGGAATTGATGCGAATGTGAAGAAAAGAGTCGAACAACAATTCGATGTGCTCGGAAACTGACATTATGTCATGAAGTAAACATCGGATAACGGAGGCGTCCGGTAAACCTTTCAAAGCAGACGACTCTCATCAATGCATTCACTTTTAAAAGGAATCATCGACGGCATCAATTTACGAGGCAAGATACAACCTCCTTAACGCCAAAAGGGCAAAGCAAGCAGAAAGCTCGTAGGCCTCCGCTCGATTACTTTCTAACAGGGTACATCCCTTTGTCGGATATCCAAATGTCTAGAGGTTTCTGGGATGTCGCTCAAAACATTGAAACTCGACTTGATCTGTGAAAAACAATGAATGCAGGAATTGTGCAAAATAGTGTCGATCAATAGGAGGACCAAGAAGAGAGTGGATGACGCTTAAAGTTAAAAGGAAAAAGTTTCTGGCATTAATCAATCCGCTTGGGATGCGCCCCACGTTCACTTCAATTCAGAATGGTTTGAGGTTTACGAACGTGTAACTGGCCTGTGCAATGACTTGCGGTGGCTAGCCGATGTGTCAAATCAGTGTTTTTATCCTCCCAGACAAGTCTGGTACCAATTTAGCGACCTCGGAGGGATGAAAGGCTTGGTGGGCACTAGGGTGGACTCGAAACTCCGATCGATTGTGCAGAAAGCGGAACCTCTAACCGCTCCACAACATCCGCTCCGTGGATGACGCTTACTCCAATAAATCCCCATTTCACTACTCCCTTACTTGCAATAAATGCACTCGCGACGCTGCCAAGAAAACGTTTCCGGTTTTAGCACCGAGGACAATTCTGTATGCGTTGTCCGCACTACTAGTGACTTCAGCAAGGAGAAGCGTCTAAGAAGTATGTCAGCGTCAGGTGAAACGTGATCGTGAGAACGAATGGGTATCAAGTTTGCAGTCAGCGAAGAACCACTGACCAAGTCAGAGGGTCTGGTCTGTGTCAAAAAATGGGTAAGAGAAAAATCTGGCGGAGGCGATGGAATTAGCGTAGAAATATTAAAATCACTTCCTCCTTCTGGAATTCGGAAAATGACGAAGATTGTTCGTCTAATCTGATAGAATGCCTGACTCCTAAAAAAACGCCATCGTAATTCTCTTCCACAAGAAGCAATCTGCTTAGGAACTTGTTAATTACCGACAAATATCACTGCTGCGTGTTGTGAGCAAGGTTCTGAAGCGGATCATCCTAGATCGGTTACTAAGATATCGCGAAGAAACCTCTTGCAATGAACAAGCTAGCTTTAGTCTTGGCCACCCAACGACTGACTTGGTATAAATTGTCAGCAGAATGATCGAGGTGTGGCCGCGGTACATCTATGCATTTGGCGCTGCTCGACTTTTAAGCTGCTTTCGACTCTCCTCATCGAGACGGTCTCTTTAATGCACGTCGTGCCAATGGTATTTCAGGAATGTACAACCATCTAATCGAGGATATAAACAGAACAGCAACTGCTGCTGTTAGAACACCAGCCGTATTTGATTCATCATTCGAAATGGATACTGGAGTGAGACGAGGTAGCGAGACCCTTTCTGTTTAACTTTGCCGCCACCTACATCATGCGAAAAAAAGTTGAGCAGCGTCCCGCTGATGTTGTTCTAGCACCATCAGCACGTTCTTCAACGAGTTCGATTACGCCGACGATGTAGTGATATTCGCTTCAAGTGACGCGAAGTTACAACATGTTGAGAACTTTGTCAAACAGAGTGAATTATTTAGGCAGCGACGACGGTGAAGCTCATTATGATACGTTTAATCGCTATATGTTTTGGCAAGGCATGATCAGAGGCACGCTTGGAAATCTACGGAAGCCTCTTTACTGCCCGTCAGAATGAAGTCTGTTTTTCTATTTTTCAAAAGCGGAGCTTCTCAAAAGCAACGCATCAAAAAGCAAGCTAATTTTGTGTGGCATTACTGGTCAGCCTGTTAATTGTGTTGATTCCATCGGCTCTGAGTTGTTTTTGTCTTTGAGACATTATAAACAAGTCAACTCAGGTTGATTACGAATACGTTATCACTTTAGATGAAGCAACAATGGACAAGGTAATTCTTCGCCAGAAAACGTACTAACGTATTGATTTGAAACTTTAAAGCTCCAGCTGTTGAGGCTCCATTGAACCTTGGAGAAGAGTGCATAAGATTCAATCAAGCTGTTAAAACTTTTTTTTTTTGGAGGAGATAATCATATTCTCCGCCGTACATTATAAACGCAGAGGAAATCTGTCGGACTAACTAGCAAGTCCCTATTGATTCCAGGACGAAAACAGGTCGAGATTGAAAAGATCGACCTTATAGATATGCAGACCAATACTCTCAAGCGAGATGTATGTAGCATTTAGTCTGAGTTCGATCCGAAATTGTCGCTGAGCAAATCAAATCAAATCGACCCAAAATGGAAAGATGTACAAAGTGAATAAAGTCTTGACTAACAACAAACAAAATTCACGAATTTATTAATATAAAGATTTTTTCTGCGGGCATTCCCCACCCCACAAATGTATTACTACAATCATACACATCGGCTAGCCACCGCAAGTCATTGTTCGTAAAAAAAACTACAATTATTCTACCCTGTATGGAAAAGAAAAGTTGAAATGTCTACCGAACTAATCTCTCATTATTATGTAGCGATGATTCTATCCATGAACAAAGGTATGTACTGAAAGTGGACGGACACAAAGGCAAAACTCACTAATGAACTCCTTCCTCTCGAGAAACACCTCCATCAGAGCTTGTCGATACCTGCTATTTGCTATTTCATAGCTGTAAGTATGTAAGTAAAATTAGCCACATGTAGCTATGAAGATTAATAGTGTCAATTTTTTACTATCTGTGTTTGAAGACAGCAAAAATAAGAGAGAAAACTTCGAGAGTTTGCAAAGACCGAGGAACTGCTTTGTGTAGCATTTCTCTTTTCAAGTAAAATACGGCCCACGACTCGGATTACACTGTAGACTGGTCTGCTTTATTCAAACACTGCAAAAAAAGTTACCTCACATTTACGTAATTTTTCGGAAAAAAAAACACAACAACATAAAAACTTATAAATTTCATGTTCTCAGAAAGATATTTCTATAGTCGACATAACTAGGGACACGCATCTCTCATCTCCAAAAGACGCTTTTAACAAATGCGAACAACGTCACAATTTTTCTCCTGACAGTGACAAGGAACGGTGGCATGTTCAATCCCTGCCAAAATCGTTATTTTTGCGAAACGGAGAAGACTGTTAAGCACGACAGAGAACACATTTTAAAACCATTTTTACACCATTTTCTGCTGTTTACATACAACCATTTTCTACAATTTACACACAGTTTTACTCACTAACAATGAAAACGAACGATAGAAGGTTCGATCCCCGCCAGAGTCACTATAGTTGCAAAATAGAAAGAACAACTAACACCGATTCGGAATGCATTCTTAGAACTTTCCCACACCACTTCCTAACTTCTGGAGACAATTTTACTCATTGACAGTGATTAGAGACGGTGAATAGTTATTTTCGGGATCTTGATTTTCGCAGAAAGGAGAAAAATCGCTAAGGAGAGAATTTTAGCGGCAATTTTTTTAAAATTCAGATGTAATTTTAGCGAATGACATGAGCTCTGATTGCAAATGACTGCTGGATTGCTTGAATTTTGTTGGATTGAAGTAACCATGAATAACGGGCTCCAGAAAAAAAAAACCACAAAGGACAAGCACGGGTGCTTTAATAAAAGAAGATTTGCGCATTTAGGCTGCTATACTAAAAGTCGAAGATTTTAGCAATTTTTCATGTAACCATGCAATATTGTGTTGCAAGAAATTTACTTTCAACATGACTATTCATAAACTCGTAAAGCTTACATTTCACTAATTTTATCCCTGTTTATAGCTGTATGTATTTTTTCGCTTAGTAATAGTATCGAAATTGCTTTTTTGAGTGATAATATGAAAATTCATCATGGTTGGGTGAGAGGTGCGCCGTTCAAGCTCTCTAACGGCAAATATTCAAATCTCCCCTCTGAAACGGTTAGGGATTGATGCCTGTCCGTTTCAGTAAAGAAATCGCTGTAATGTACTGCCCTATCGTCAGACAAAGCTCAATAGCACCGGGCTCTTCAACAGGGTACACAATTGAAAAGTTCGACTTTCAATGAACCTCAGCATAGTTGAATGTCGTATCGATTTTGATAAGCTGTACATGAGGTTGTTAAATAATTTTATTGGCTAACGTTTCGGGAATATCGCCTTCTTCAGATCCTGAAATGGACGATTCAATCTACAATTTAAACGACCAACCTCTCTACAGCTAAACTGATAAACTCCATGCCTACGTTTCAATCACCAACTTAGCAACTACACTGAATGCTCACCTTAGACGCCGGAGACGCCTAACATGAACCGCTGATTGATCGAGCACGAGGGTGAATGGCTTGAATGTCTCATTCGGATCGGAAGAACCATTCGAAATATGGCGCAGGTTCCCGTGTTATCGACAGACATTCGCCTTTGCGATTCATTTTAGGGTTTTTTAACTGTGGAACAAATAATACAGTTCGGTGTTGTACAGATTGTGTCGTACAAACGATTCCGAACCAGCTGACTTTCAAAGTGTTCGGTGGTATTTCAACGACCGAAACGGAGCTATCCAAGTCTGCTCTCCTCAGACACCGCCTAATGGCAGTGCTCATTTCATCGGAGATATAAAGAAAGCAGAGAGGTATCTTATCTGTGATGGGGTTTTCCAATTGCCGTGCTCGTTCACTTCGTTCACTATCGTCATGTTTCAGATGTTCGGATTTCATGACCATTAGAAACAGGAATTTCGTGAGCCGAAGTTAACGATTCCTTTCTCTCCTCAGATCCACTACAAACGGTTCTTGCCATGCGGGACATGTTGTTAATCACAGCTTTCTGCTCATCCTAGAAAAACTAAGACCCAACTCTATTCTATTCTATTCGAACTAACCTCAAGATAACTCAACAGAGAAAATTTGATTGCCTTTTGAATAGATCACGAAGCGACAATGCACAATCATTAAATGCTATGACCCTGACAGGAGTGAACGCGACACTGTTTGTAACGAGGATGTGCTATCAAATGTTTTTCGAGTGACCGTATTAGGAGGATTTAAACTTCCTGAGAATGCGCGGTCGGTTTTGGAATTGAGTCCTAGTTTTTCTCCATCGCAGCCTGTTTCAACTGTAGTTTTGCGCAATATCACTTGTGCCCTACATGAAATTCAAGATAGGCTCTGCAGAAAAGTTAATTTTAACAACAGGGAAAGAGACCAAAGATCACTCAGAGAAAGTCTTCCGATACCTCTCCCGTGTGTTCCTCAAATAATAAGACTCTAACCCAGCTGTAGATGCAAAATTCCGGCTCTTTGCAAACGAAGTATATAAAGCTGTAGCTCAATTTCGTGAGGACAGAACTAAGTCTAACATTTCTCTTGCACAAAAGCAAGGTATTAAGGAAGTTCGAGAGTTGATTAATTCTAAACAAATTATTTAAACGACTACTGGTTAGGATAGCAAAATCCGCTGAGTTCCTCCTTCTTCCATTGCTCGCCTTAAGATTGAGTTGCCGACCTGTCCAGTGCTCTAACTCCTTATCGAGACGCACAAACTCCAGTCCAGCAGCGACCTGGCTTCCAATGACCCTGCTACATTCAAAGTAAGACCTATAATTAGTGGTGTAGGAGGTCACACGGATAGGATAGGGTAGTTCCTAAACACAATATTTGCGCAAGTATTGAGCCATATACCTAACCATTTAACAAATAACCGTATGTTCCAAGTTCGACCTTCTTTGAATCTTGGAATCGTAGAGCTTGATTGTGTACTACTTTTTGAGCAGAACCTAGATTGTTATTGATCTTTATTCTGGATAACGTTTCGGCGTCGTCGCCTTCTTCAGAGCCTAGAAACATCAAAGACACGTGTAACTCTCTCAAACGCCTCATCTCTACAAGATACGATTTAGCAAACATTATTCAAAAACAACATCAGAAAAGCAGATTACCATAGCGCTCATCTTTATAGCCACAAAATCGTAATGTTAGGGACCACCAGTTGTTAGAGTTGCGCCGCTGGTAGTAACTAGCAATGATGCCCCCGCCTCTGACCTCGTAGGTCAGAACCAACAAAGGTCTCGACATGAGGCCAGCTCGTTGGTCACAGCGATGCAATCTTCTTTACGACTCATGAATGGACTTGGCAGTGATATAAAGCGCTTCCAGTGTTTTCCGCGCCAGAACGTCTGATTCCAAACCAAAAACCCTAAAATGAACCGCAAGGACGAATGTCTGTCAATAACGCGGTAACTCGCGCCATATCTCGAATGGTTCTTCCGATCCGAATGAGACGTTCGAACCATTCGCCCTCGTGATGATTAGTAAGCGGTCCATGCTAATCGTCTCCGGCGTCTAAGGCGAGCATTCAGTGTAGTCGCTAAGTTGGTGATTGAAAAAGTAGGCATGGAGTTTATCAGTTTAGCTGTAGAGAAGTTAGTCGTTTAAATTGTAAATTGAATTGTCCATTTCAGGGTCTGAAGAAGGCGATATTGCCGAAACGTTAGCCAATAAAATTGTTTAACAAACTCATGTAATGCTTATCAAAATTGATACAACAGAGTACACAATAGCTAATTAATAGTTGAATGATGAAGTAAAGTAGCATCCGGTCAAGGAAAATAAAAAGAGTGATGGCATGAACATGGCAATGAACACGCGAAACGTAAGGAATACAAGAAAAAATTAGTGTATATGGTTACTCCAGACAAACTGTGGGCGAACGTTGAGATTTAAGATGAGAATAAGAAAAGAAAGAAAATAAAAAAGAAAAAAAGGACAAGAAAAAAACAGAATTTTTTTTGTGGTGTTGATGCCCTTAAAGTCAGCGTATCACGATTTTGACGTAATGCAGAAAATACAGCGAAAGCCTAGAGTTCGGTGCGGAAATCAGCATAGTTGGGCTCCTATTTCTGTTTTAAAAAAAACCGCGTTAAAGGGCATTCTTCCTTGCGATATCAGTCGCAAAGTGCCACCCTTGTGCACGCGCCGCGTCCACGAACGTCAAGAGGTCGTTGATCGATGATGTTTTCTCAACGGATATCGCGGAAACGCGATTCAAAGCACCCGACATTTCCACGGCAAGGGAGCAGAAGGTTTCAAAAAACCTTTCGAAAGAAAGAGCGTTAATATAAGCAGTACAATAGGACAAACAGCACGACTTCTACTGCTTTCAACATGGGAACAGTCAGGAAGAACAGTATATAAGCATGCTATCAGAGTGTTCAGACCTCATTTAGCATTTTTTTTAGCTTCTCGCCTTATTATCACTTCGCCTTATTTTTGTTGTTATTCGTTTATGGTATTTGTTTGCTTCGTTCATTGCACTGTTCGTATAATGCACCTCATTGTTGTCTTAATGTTTTATTTGATTTGCACCTTGGCGCTTTTTAACCTCACCTATGTCGTGTTTAGAGTCGCTTCTAATTCCTCTGTTTTGTATTAGTGGTTCAAACCCCAGCATCTCAAGGTAATAACTAATCGGCGCAACTCGACTACCACAAAAGACCCGCGTGGCACGGCAAATTCAACTGACTATTCTTTACTAATTATTCTTTAGAAAAGGAGTTCTGGTGTACCTCTTAGGAAAAATGCCGTTTCTTCCCCGTTTTCTTACGATTAGGATGAGCGGAACCACGCTGGTTTCTGCAATCTACAACCAGACTCTGGGTTTTCGCTTTAGTTTCCGCACCACATAAAAATCATGATGCATTGGCTTAAGTCGCAGATTTGTCAGAGGGTAAGAAGTGCCACAGTAGATACATTGGGATGCAGTCGCGACAACTGATATACATCAGGTGCTGTCGGAGACTAGAGGATAGTCTCGCCAACTTGGCTATGTCACCAAGCTGACGCGGGCCCCTCTTTCCCCTTTTCCACTTTTGATACGTTATATATGTAGTAATAAATATTTATAACAAACGTTTGAATTTCCTCAACAATCTATAACTTGATATGGATGTCCCGGGGAGATCCTGAAAATCTTAAAACTTTTCTAAATGGGAACGAATTTCTTTAAAATTATTGCTAAATTGCTATTGATTCCTCTATCTATTCTACATATGGAAAACTACAACAAAGAATACGTGAGTATTTTTAAACCTTTACTTTTACTACTAACACAGCTGTCAAGAAAAAAAAAGTTAAACCTAGGAAAACATACCATATCAGCTAAAGAGCTTCAAGAGACGCCTGTCTCTTGAAACTCTTTAGCTGATATGCCAGCGTGGACCAGCACGAGCCGCAGGGAACCAAGAACTCACGGGCGAGCTCGCAAGGATTTGCAGAGAGGCGATAAAGGAAGACCTTAAAGAGAAAAGGGCAGAAGTGCTGGCTGAAGCTGCAGAGGCGGGGAAAAGCATCCGCCATGCCCGTCGAGACTTCGCCAGTCGCAAGACGAGGATGACTGCTCTCCGGAACCCGAAGGGAACAACCATTGCATCGAGAAGGGAGATGGAGAAAATCATCTACGACTTCTACTGTGAACAGTGGAAGACCAGCAAGACCGTGTTGTTGTATAAAAAGGGAGATCCACATGACATCGGCAACTATCGTCCAATCTGCCTACTGTCTGTCATCTACAAGCTCTTTACAAGAGTGATCCTTAATAGGATTGAAAAAGTCTTGGATGAAGGACAGCCATGCGAGCAAGCAGGGTTTCGAAAAGGATTCAGCACGTTTGACCACATTCACACTGTTTCGAAACTCATCGAGGTATCACGAGAGTACAAGATGCCGCTCTGTCTCACCTTCATCGACTTAAAGAAGGCCTTCGACTCAGTTGAGACGGAAGCGGTCGTGGAAGCCTTGGACAACCAAGGCGTCCCTACTCAGTACATAAAGGTACTTTGAGAGTTGTACAGTAACTTCACGACCGCAATTTCGCCATTCTACAAGAACATCATCACTGACGCGAAGAGGGGGGTTCGACAGGGTGATACAATTTCACCCAAAATATTCACAGCCACCCTCGAGAACGCAATGCGAAAGATGGAATGGAACGACATGGGAGTAAAGGTTGATGGTCGGCAGCTACACCATTTGCGCTTTGCTGATGACATCATACTGATAACACCTGGCATCAGCCAAGCGGAACGAATGCTGACCGAATTCGACGAAACATGTGGATGCATCGGTCTTCAGCTGAATCTACAAAAGACGATGTTCATGCGGAACGGATGGGCCTCGGATGCCCCATTTACGCCCAACGGAACGAACATATTCGAATGCACCAGCTACATTTATCTGGGTTGGAAAATGAACATGATGAACGACCTGACCCCCGAGCTAGGCAGGAGGAGACGAGCGGCTTGGGGAGCGCACAAGAGCATCGAGGATGTAGTGAAGAAGACCAGGAACATCCGGCTCCGTGCTCACCTCTTCAACACCACCGTACTTCCTGCTTTGACCTATGCTTCGTAAACCTGGGCATTTCGCAAGCAGGAAGAAAACACGGTGAGCGTCATTGAACGCGCAATTGAGAGAGTGATGCTAGGAGTATCTCGTTTCATGCAAGTGGGGAACGGGATTCGAAGTTCTCTCTTACGTCAGCGATCGAAGATTGGAGACGCCGCAGCGTTTGCCAAGGAAAATAAGGTGGGGCGGACACGTGATGCGCTTTAATGACAACCGTTGGACCAAAGCCGTGAGCGACTGGGTTCCCCGCGATATTAAGTGCACTACAGGAAGACCGCTGACCCGATGGTCAAATTTCTTCACGAAGTCCTTCAGAGAAAAATATGATGCTCTTCGTGTCCCACGCGAAAGGAGGAACCACTGGGCTACTCTGGCACGCGATCGGGACAAACGGAAGAGCTACTGGCGCCCGCTCGACCAGTTCGAAGATCAACAGGAGTCAAGGTGATCAAGGTGATCAAAGGTGATTCCGCGAAACTACCGTTGTTACGTCGAGTGAGCCAAGGGAATTAATCTAAAGGAGTGCAGCAGCCCTCCAAATTTAAATCGAAAATTAAATTCATGGAATAGTATAGCGATTCCTGTGTGTCAGGAGATACTCATCTAGCAATTAATCAGGGATCGGCACTGCAACAGCCTTCCCCCCACCTCCAAGTTTAATGTCATGATAAGAATATTGAATACATGATAATATTGTTATCATGCTGCAACTGATATGCATCAGATGTTGTCCCTCTTTCGCTGCAGCATGATCGATCGGAGGTTCGATTCCTTCCTAGTGCGAACCAAGCTTTCCACACCTCTTTAATCGGTAGATTGATGCTAGACGTCTGTAAGGATGAAAACAGTGACTTGATACGTGAGCTAGCCTCCGCAAGTCATTGTATAGGCCAGTTACACGTTCGTGAAACTCAAACGATTCTGAATTGATGTGAATGCGGTGGCGCATCCCAAGCTGATTGATCAGTCGCCAGATACCTTATCCTTTATCTTTGGCCCGGCCAAGAGCCTGCAATCAAGTGAGTGGAAGGTACATTGTAGACGGTTTGGAGTTGCCTGTAACAAATAAGCTCCACTTGTCCACTCCGGGAGAATGCAACGCCAGGAAGGACGGGGTTGCAGGAGCCATCTAGGCTACCAAAACGAAAAAGGACTAGCATGACGATCTGTGCTTACAACGCACTTACGCATGCGTCAAAAGCGGCCACTAAAGGTCAAATGAAGCAGGCTAGCAAGATTACGTACGACGTCGTCGAACTGACCGAAACGAAAAGATTCCACCACTGAACGTCATTCATGAAAGTGAAGAAGAACTCTCCATGTACGACTTTCGATAAACCTCGGCATGTTGATGCTCCAATAATTGTTTTCTTTGATAGAGCCGAACACGAGGTTGTTATAATCCTTTATTCGTGGCTTACGTTTCGGCAATATCGCCTTCTTCAGAGCCTAAAAGGGTAAAATCACGTTTGATCCGGCTCTATCAAAGAAAACAATTATTGAAGAAGAAATGTTTTCACGAACCTGCGAAAGTAGAGAAGTTGATGTCCTCGTCAGCACGATTACACTTCATCCTCATACCCATATAAATATTTCATCTTTTCGGCACAATATATCAAGGCAACGTTAGAAGAACTCGAAATTCCGCAAACATTTCCGAAAACGAGCTCTCTAACGGTTACCACAATTTTCTTATGAACAAAGTTTTCGAATTAATAGATTCTTACGTCACTTCCAGAAAAACCACTCTGTTACGAATCATTTACTACACAAACTCCCCATGTACTGCAAATATCAATCACAGACAACTATCATGTATTCTTTTTAACAACAAGGATCAAGTTTTCACAAGACCTTTACCAACGATTCATTTACTGTAGCACAAAATATTGCCTTAAAGGCATCACTCCACGAATCCGGGGAGGTGCGGGTGTCAGGTGGGTTATGCTTATACGGAGGCGTAGATTATGGAGAGAAGGGTGATTCCGTCTATTTCTTCCTAATTGCCGTAAAAAAAACAGCCCGGACGATACGAGATCGAGCGATCCGGCGTGCTATTTTCTACAACGAATTCGATAAAAGCGCGCCAGCCTTGTGCACGCGCCGCATCTTTCGGACCGTTTTTTACTGCACTTAGGAAGAAATGGACGGGATCATCCCCACTCCATAATGTACCTCCGTATATGAATACTCCGCCTGAAATCCGTACCACCTCAGATTCGTGGAGTGATGACTTTAAGCACACATATCTCACATTCATACTAACCTCCCTCATGATTAAACGGCCCAAGATTCTGTGTTGAATTCACCACCAATTTTCCACTCTCACACTAGGTTATCTACAGACACTCTTTCAATTGAGCGTTCTATGACGCTGATCGCATATTCATACTGCTTGTGAAACACCCTGTTTTCTGAAGCGTAGGTTAAAGCAGGAAGAGCAGTGGTCTTGAATAGTTGAGCATGGAGCCGGATGTTCTGAGTATATTCTATTATAATTAAATAGATTATTCTTTCAGCTGAACATGAATAGGACGTCAAAAACCCCGCTTCAATGTCGTTGTACCTAGGTTTAGATGAACACCTATCTTCTTACAGGTTCCATCAAATTCGACCAGCATTCGTTCCACTTGATCGATCTTCGATGTTACCGTAACGGTAACGATGTCATCAGCAAAACGAACTTAGTGTAGCTGTTCTCCGTCAACTTTCATTCCTGTTTCATCCCATTTCGATCCTCGCATCGCGTTCTCGACAATTCCTGTCTGTACGTCGATTGCGACATTGCTGTAGAATAGGAAATTTTGGTCGTGAAGTTGCTGTGTAACTGAAGGATCTTAGTATCTTCATGTACGGAGAGTGAACCCCTTGGTTGTACAAGGCTTTCATGACAGCTTTCATCTCAACTGAATCAGTGGCTTTCTTCAAGTCGACGAAGTATTGTTCTCCTGATCATAATTAAACAAGTTTTTATTACCGCAAACCAGACTGCACAAAATGCATGAAAAAACACCACATAAATGATTAACCTTCCATTTCGACAGGCAGCGTGTAAAGAGCGGTGGCGTTGATAAGAGCTGGCGGGAGATTCTTTAGTCATTCTTGTACTATCGGGAAGGGATGTCGTACGGTTCCTTACCGACTTGATAACATGTCGTAATTTGGACAGAGAATCCCTAGAATGGGATGTCCGTGTTCCGTCAGATGGTGACGAGGCACGTGAGCCTGAGTGTCGAAGAGATAATTTCCTCTATTCCCCTTTTCGATACAATCAGTGTTCCATTCGGGTTCCGGAGAGCAGGGATCTTCGTCTCGTGATTCGTGAAGTCTCAGCAAACATAGCCAGCGCTCTTTTCTTCCTTTGCAGTTTCACCCAACAAGTCTGCTCTTCTCTCTTTCACGTCTCCTTTTATGGCTCCTCTGCAAAGCCTTGCGAGCTCGGACGTGACCATGTTTCCGCTGACCTACGGGTCTTGCTGCTCCACGCTGACGTATTGGTTCTAGAGTTACCGGTGACAGGCGTATTTTAGGAGTTTTGAAACTCTTCGCTTGCCTCGTATAGTCGTGAAGATGTTCTACAAGAAGATCATATTTGTCATCGATGTTGTCCATGAAGGTATCATCCCCAAAACCATCAAGCGAAGCGAAGAGGTCCCAGTCGATGATAGTTTTGAGACTTCGCTTTGTAAACATTGATATTTTCTCTCTTTTCATGTGAAGAAAAATATTCCTCGAAGGAAACGGTAGTAATATTCTGTATAGAACTTTGGTGCATGGGCGACACCCATCACGAAAAAGGTTTACTGGCGATGATGTGGTGAATTTCTTTGCGGTACCCTCCAGTGGGTGACTTTGACGTGGAGAAGTGGGTTTCTAAAATTGTGAGCTCCCACAGTGGTCTTAGTCGTCATGATAAACCTGGAGAACCTGTCTCCTGTTCTGTTGTAGAACTTCTCTAGATCCATATAGAAGACGACTTCTTTTTCTTCGTAGCTTGACGTTGGAGCGTAAGCGACAAAGATAGTCAAAGGTGGTATTGTCCACCTGTTCGCCTCGACAAACGTCCGATTCAAGTCGTCAGTTGTTCGAAACAGTCGATGTTCTTTGCCATATTTGTATTCATGAGGACACCAACTCTTCTACTTTCGCAGGTTCGTGAGAACAGTTCTTCTTCACCTTCATGAAGGGCGTTCAGTGGTGGAATCTTCTCGTTTCGGGTCAGTCCGAGATGTCGTACTTAATCTTCCTAGCCTGCTTCATTTGACCTTTAGTGGCCGCTTTCGACACATGCGTAAGTGCGTTGTAAGCACAGATCGTCATGCTAGTTCTTTTTCGTTTTGATAGCTTAGATGGCTCCTGCAATCCCGTCCTTCCTGGCGCTAACGTACCAAACTTTGCTCCGGAATCAGGAGACTGTTTCTTATTACTGTGCCTCGCATATAATTTCAAAACTCATGGGCAGATTACTGGTCTTTAGTCCCAGATTTCGGAGTGAGTTCTGGGAGAAAATTCTCCTGGAGTGGACAAGTGGAGCTTATTTGTTGCAGGAGACTTTAAACCGTCCCCAATGCACCTTCCATTCGCTTGGTTGCAGGCTCTTGGCCGGGCCAACGTGCAAGATAAATGATGAAGTATCTGGCGACTGATCAACTCAGCTAGGGATGCGTCACCGCATTCACTTCAACTCAGAGCCGTTTTAGGTTTAGGAACGCATAACTAGTCTGCAATAATAGAGAGTCCGTCCTTTGAATTCATCTGCTTCTCAAAGCAGGCACAATGTCGGTTTTGGTTCGCGATTAGACCCCTATCCGTCATCTGAGGACGCGCCACGAAACGTAGTTGCGACCAACCGGCTGTGATCCGAATACAACCTTTGCAGCTATGTTTCTACACAAAAACAGATTAATTGCAACAGCTAACTGCATAGCAAAAGAATCAACATAGCCAACAATCTTCCCAGTCCATCAAACAGAAATTCTCTCACAACAAGAAGAGTTATCCCAACAACCTGAGAAAGATACTCCAACAGAAGTGGATATTAGTAAAGAAAAACGTGGCCACTATTTCCCTCCAGTGACACATTTCAAATTGAGAAACTTGCAAACATCAACAAATTCTCCTTAACGCAACAAGAAATCACTCTTTTTTCACTATTGTGAAACTACCAACACTGTTCCGTCGGGCCTCATGGAAATTTAGGACATTATAATAGTCCTATAACACACGAAATTAAATTCCCAAAACAACGTCCATACCGCGTTACTTTAAAAGAAGACAAGAAACAAAACGACAAATAGGGGAAATTTTACGAACTCGTACAATCGAACAAAGCATAAGCAAATTTGCATCTCCTACTGTTTTAAACAAAAAAGGCTCCAAAAAAGATCAATGTGATTCACAGTAGAGTATTGTCAGATAAATGGCATAACTGAAAATGAAACTTGTTGTCCTCCACACATTCAAGATAATGTGTCTTTAGTCAGTAAAAAACAAATTTACAGCGTCTTAGATTTCAAGAGGAAATTCTTTCAAATCCCTCTTAAACCAAAACATCAAGAACGCACCGCGTTCTCATCATTTTTATGCTTCTTTCAATTCACAGCAATGGCTCAATGTTTAAAAGGTCCCCCAATAACATTCCAAAGAGTTGCAAACAACCTCATCCGCGAATTACGCGCATGTTGCTTTGCATACATTGACCACAGAATAATCGATTTTGGTTTAGATTTGGGTAAGCACCCGGTCCAATAAACCATCTTCACAACTCAAGCAAGGACACAACAAGTGGGGATCAAGGATTCAGAAGAAAGAAAACCAAGCAGAAGGCCGATCAAGGATTCAGAAGAAAAAAAACCAAGCAGAAGCCGATCAAGGATTTAGAAGAAAGAAGACCGAGCAGAAGCCGATCAAGGATCCAGAAGAAAGAAGACCGAGCAGAAGCCGATCAAGGATCCAGAAGAAAGAAAACCAAGCAGAAGCCGATCAAGGATTCAGAAGAAAGAAAACCAAGCAGAAGGCCGATCAAGGATTCAGAAGAAAGAAAACCAAGCAGAAGCCGATCAAGGATTTAGAAGAAAGAAGACCGAGCAGAAGCCGATCAAGGATCCAGAAGAAAGAAGACCGAGCAGAAGCCGATCAAGGATCCAGAAGAAAGAAGACCGAGCAGAAGCCGATCAAGGATTTAGAAGAAAGAAGATCGAGCAGAAGCCGATCAAGGATTCAGAAGAAAGAAAACCAAGCAGAAGCCGATCAAGGATTTAGAAGAAAGAAGACCGAGCAGAAGCAGCGCAAACGAGTCCATCGCAACCCCTCAAGATGCCGCGAGGAGCCGAAGGTAAGGCTTCGGAGTCACAACTCGAGAACTTTCTTGCAGCAATGGTTGAACAAATGCGGATTCAACATGAGAAATGAAAACGCTGCTCACCGCCCTGGCACCCACGCAGAGAACTACCGTCCAGCACGTCAGCAAGGATCAATACGACCAGCTGAGTAAGGATGTGCAAATGTTTGTGTCCGACGAAGAGGTGGGTCACACTTTCGCCTATTGGTACAAGAGGTACGGCCCGGTCATCAGGGATTCGGTCTTGCTGGTTAGCAAGAAGCGCGATTTGATCCTCATGAAGCTGGACGAGGATGCATATCGCAAATATGCTGATGACATACTACCGAAACAACCGCATGAGATCGATTTCGAGACGACGGTCGCGAATCTGGAGAAGCTTTTCGCGTCAAAGAAGACGCTGATTCGACGACGGTACGAGTGTCTTAGGATAAACTACCCGCCGCTGACGGCCAGTTGTGTACCATTCCGCGACTACGCTAACATGATCAAGCGGATGGACGAAGACGCTCGACTGAAGAAGCTGGACTACACAGCACTGAAGACGCTACAGTTCGTAGCAGGACTTCAGAATCCGTCGCTTCGAGAAGTTCGTCTCAGAATGCTCCGTCGACTGGATACACACACAGAGAAGAATCGCCGTTGACGATAGAAAACCTTGTTGCTGAATGTGAGAACTTCACCGCATTGAAGATGGACAACACAGACATGGAAGGAAGTCATGATGTCCATGTCGTACAGAAAAAGAATGTGAAGTGCTTCAATTGTGGAGGACCGCACTACAGAAGCACATGTCCGCTTCTCTCCTCCAGCAGTGGACAGAAGATGCGACAGAAACCAAGAAGACGATCCAACCGTCGCAAGAAAAGCCAGTGCAAGAACGTTGTCACCTTCGCCGCTGAGAACGCTCGAACATACCTCGATGTCAATATCAGGGGACGTCCTCTACGCTTTCAACTCGACACAGGCGCAGATATTACGTTGCTATCAATGGTATCAGCTTTTCACGCAAATCGACTTCGTAGAAGCATATTTGCAGGTGGAAGTTGAAGAAGAATCGAAGGAAATGCTGACGATTAATACGCACAGAGGACTGTACCGCTACAATCGTCTATCTTTCGGCGTGAAGTCAGCACCTGGCATATTCCAGCAGATCATAGATTCAATGATATGTGGACTGGAAGGCGTTGCTGCCTATCTGGATGACGTGATAGTCACAGGCCGCACACAACAGGAGCATCGCCATAACTTGGAAGCGCTATTCGGAAGGATCCACGAATACGGCTTCCGCGTCCGATTGGAGAAGTGTAACTTTTTGATGCCTCAGATCCGTTATCTCGGATGCATCATAGATAAGGACGGATGCCATCCTGATCCAGAGAAGATTGAGGTCATCCGCCAGATGCCAGTACCGAAGAACGTGACAGAGATTCTCTCGTTCCTTGGTATGATGAACTACTATGGATCGTTTGTCGCGGAGATGCGCCAGTTACGCGCACCGCTGGGTGCTTTGTTGAAGAAGAACGTTCCGTTCAAATAGAATGAGGAATGTGAAGCAGCCTTCAATCGCGCCAAGGAAGTGCTTGCTTCAGACCTGCTCCTGACGCATTTTGATCCTAGTCTGGATATTATTGTAGCGGCCGATGCATCAGACCTTGGAATTGGAGCAGTGATTCTGCACAGGATGCCGGATGGGACCGAGAAGGCAATATGGCATGCAAGCCGAAGTCTCACCGCTGCAGAAAGGAACTACGGTCAGATCGAGAAAGAGGGACTCGCCTTTCGCTTCCTTTCGATTCGCTGTTCGGAAGTTCCACCGTTACATATATGGATTCAAGCTCCTCACGGATTATAAGCCGTTGCTATACATTTTCGGACCAAAGAAAATGGTGCCCGTATACACGGCAAATCGACTGCAACGTTGGAAATTGATACTTCTCGGATATGACTTTGATATCGAATATTAGAAGACGACAGAATTTGGACAAGCTGACGTCTTGTCACGCCTGATCCCTCCAAGACCGGCTCAGACAGAAGATATTGTGATAGTCAAAATTGAACAGGATATTCTTGCTGTTCAGAGTGCTGCTGTGAAAGCACTGCCCGTTACCAGGAAAACTATTGAAGAAGAGTCAAGGGAGGATGGAAGGGTATCGCAGGTCATATGGATGCTGCAGACAGGAACATGGCCAAGCAAGCCTAGAGAACAAATCAACAGCTGGAAGGCTCTGAGCCACGAATTGTCAGTGCAGAACGGATGCCTGTATTTTGGCCACAGAATCGTCGTGCCAGCCTCACTTCAAGAAGCAGTTTTGAAGCAACTGCATGAAGGACATCCAGGAATGACAAGAATGAAGATGCTCGCCCGAGGATATGTGTACTGGACGAACATCAACAGGGACATCGAAGAAGCTGTTCGCCACTGCCACAACTGTCAAGAAGCTGCGAAGATGCCAAAGAAGACAGTTCTCAATTGTTGGACCACTGAGAAGAAACCGTGGGACAGAATTCATGTCGACTATGCGGGACCAGTGAATGGTAGGATGTACCTTGTGGTAGTGGATGCGTATTCGAAGTGGCCAGAAGTCTTTGAGATGTCGTCGTCGTCAACCACTGCAACGTTGAGAGAACTCAGAATGCTGTTCGCACGATTCGAAAATCCCAGGGTGATCGTGTCAGACAACGGTACGCAGTTTACAGCGAAGGAGTTCCAGGAATTCTGCGACATGCAAGGAATTGACCACGTCCGCTCGCCGCCGTTCCATCCACAGTCAAACGGTCAAGTAGAACGCTTTGTGGATACCTTGAAAAGAACCCTTCAGAAGATTAAGGAGGGAGGGACGTCGGAGAAACTTGCGGAATTTTTGCAGTGCTATAGAAGAACACCATGTGCGTCAACGCTAGGACATCTTTCTCCAGCGGACGTGTTCCTAGGGCGCCAGTTGAGGACGTCGTTGACGCTGTTGATAGAATCAGCTAAAGAAGAAGGAACGCGCAATGTGGAAATTGAAGAACAGTTCAATCGTCATCATGGCGCACAGAAGAGATCGTACCAGGAAGAACTCGTGTGGGTGCGTGACTACCGCCCGGGACATGAGAAATGGATCCCTGCTCGTGTGAAGAATCGCTATGGACGAGCCGTGTACGACGTGCTAACGGAAGAGGATGATTTGTGGAAAAGACACGCTAATCAGATGCGTGGAGAAAAACATCGGAGAGTTAGCTGCGAGAGGTCTGAAGCTTCCAAGATGCCGTTCAACCAGGAAGACCGACGGTACCATGGTATGGCAAGGACGATCGCTGACATCAACGACAATGTCAAGGATCGAACACCAACTATCGTGCCGCCGACAACGACTAGACCAGCTCGACAACGCTGACCTCCTCGTCGATTGCAACCTGATCCGAAGATGAAGACGTACGCGATGCATTCATCTTAGGGGGGGAGGTGTTGGAGCCGTAGAGATGTTAACTATGTTAGTTCATGTAGTTGTATATCTTGTGTTATTGCCATTGTATGTAATTACCATGTGTTGAGAGTTCTTATTCACCAGTTCAATGTACGTGGCAATGTATGGCACAGTTGCCCGATTTTGGTTTAGTTTTGGGTAAGTACCCGGCCCAATAAACCATTTTCACAACTCAAGCAAAGACACAACAGATTTAGAGGAAGTTCTCCATTGGGTTGCAAGTTTTGGAATGAAACTATAGTCAGAAAAATGTTTCTTTTTCCAACCAGAAGTACCTTGTTCTACTAATTAGCAAACACGGTACACGACCCAGTCCAGGCGAAGTTGCATATTCCGCCTCCAACAAACAAATCGTAAATATTCCGCGTCCAACAAACAATCTGTTAAATCGTTCTCAGGAGCAGCATCCTATTTCCGTCTCTTTATCCTTAGATTTTCCATTATTGCCACGCTAATCAACAACCTTTTAATCAAAAATGCTCTTTTCACATGGACAGATGAGCAGGAACAAGCGTTTTTGAACCTAAAAAATGGTATAATTGAAGCAACAGTTCTAGTACCCCCTAACTAGGACAGCCATATCTCGTTTATACCGACGCATCCACTATCGGTATAAGGACATGTCTTTTGCAAATTAGTCTTGACACTTGCAAAGAACACCTAATTGCATATTTCGGCCTTTGAGGGAATCCAGCAGTCTCAACCCATTCAAAATTTAATGACCTATTTCCAATTTTTCAAAGGAAAGAAATGGAAACGAACCTCCCGACAATTTTTATGACAAATTAGATAAGTACTCGCTTTTAATGATTGTTTATACCACACATCCAATAAAACACTCCAACTAATCATTCTTCCAGGATTCACAAACAAAAATTATCCACTTTTTTCACGAAAACCAACTTGTTCGATCCAATTCTGGAATTGGAAAAACATACAATATTACACTATAACATACAACATACAATCTCAACAAAATATTTTTGGCCACAAATGTGGAAATGTTACACAATTTGTACGCAGTTGTCCAATCTGCCAAAAAATCAAAACCCCTTCAGGTTACCATAGGAACCTTCCCAATCTCTTTAAGACCTTTCGAACGTATCCACAAGGATATCATACCTCTTCCTCAATGTACTGATGCAAACAAATTTATTCAAATTATAGTCTGTGTTTTCAGCAAATTAATAATCAGCACTCTAATTCCTAATCAAACAACAAATATTGTGGTGAAAGTATTAATGACGATTAATTAACGATGTAATAGTAAAGCATGGCATTCCTAATGAAATTGTGCCTGATCGTAGTTCTAATTATACAAGTGAGGTATTCTCACAGATTAACAAGGTCTTAGGAATATCTAACAAATTGACAACAAGTTACAACCACAAAGCAAATGTGCAAGTCGAAAGATTGATAACAGTAATCACAGACAGATTCTCTCACCGCATATTGTGCAGATTCTAAAGATCTGTGGTCAGACTTTCTCTAACCTATCGTCTTTGCCTATATCACAAGCATAAACGACACTAGAGGATACAGCCCACTCTTCGATGCATATTGCAGACATCCAATCACTTGGAATTATGTCGCTCACCAACTTCCAACCCTAATTGCCAAACAAACGGCAAAATACAAATGAGGGTACGACTCTCAGGACAATGTTTTCTTTAAGGACGTTTCTATCTAGATCTTGTACAACTACGTGACGATAATGTTCGTCCCAAATTCTTTAACCAATTGGAAAGCCGTTTTATAGTTGAAAAAATTTCTCGTCCTAATGTCACCACCACTAAACCGTCGACAGCAACGACAACTTTATATTAATAGATTGAAAATACATTTTCCTCGTTCTTCATCCGCTAGTGTTTCCACTTTGAAACAAATACCACATTGATCAACAAATATATTCAAAAGGGAACATCAGATGACTTAGAACATAGTTTACGACGACTCAATCAGATCGACTCAATTTAAAACGTCAATCCTTCAGCATTCTATATCTCCAGCAAGAGAATTTGAAAAAAGTATTAACATTCACAGTAGTTACGAATTCTATTCCATACGTTCGACTTCATTTCTATTTGCCGCTGTCCCCATAAGCACAGCACACACATACAGCATGACTTCTTTGAAGAGGAGTTTCAAAGGAACTCATCAAACTTCCACAAAAACAAAGCACTCACACCTTCGAAATTAAGCCCCTATTTTGAACTGAAACCAGAGTGATGCGCTGTGCATAGCCCAACATACAAACTCCTTGTTTCTACTTTATAAACATCACCTAAAGTTTTATTGCACACGAAATTTCTTTTTGTTTACTTATCTAAAGATGTTAAAATGTTCAGTTTTACCGAACGTTATTGCATACATACCTAAATTGATATTGTAGTGGGGCCGCGTATACAAGTTTGATTGCTACCTCGGTTCAATCGTTCGAGTGTACGCATTGGGAACGTACGAACTATATAACCTACATTGTTATATGGCAAAAGCTTCCCATACATTGCAAAAAGGTGCTGTCGTCCAGCGTCATGCCAGAGCCCATATAGTGAAAGGACGAATGCCTAAGGGAAACATGGAATTTTTACCAACAAACATTGGCCTCGTAACACTGAACTCCCGGTCGCTGTCAGGCAAACTCCAACAACCCGCTGTATCCAGACCTCTGCGATATCTGCATGCACTGTTTGCTGCATTGCGGGAAATCCGCATTAGGAATCGCGTTCTCACTAGTATCGACAGTGACGCCATACACTGCAGCGATGTTGATGAAAGGGAAGTAGGAGGAGGGGCAATAGCTGTTAGAAACGATAACAACAACCTAGTGGAGGAGTTTAGTTCAACGTCGTCAAGAAGCACCTCCTCTTGCGAGATCTCAGAGGAGTAAAACTCTGGATCGTAAGGGCTCACGCACCTATAGAAAGAAAAGAGTTGAACAACAATCCGCTTCGAAAACGGTTCTACTCTATAGAGCAAACATCAGACAACAGAAATCGTCTAGTACACCTTTGCAAGCAGACCAATCTCATCATTTTTAAGAGGAATCATCGACGCAATCAGCTTACGTGGCAAGGAACAATTCCATTGACGCTATAAGAACAGCGAAAGCGGAAGTTGCCGACTCTTAAGCTTCTTCTCGATTACTTTCTAACAAGAAATTCCCTTTTGTCGAATATCCAAAAGTTTAGAAGTCTGTGGGACGTCGCATTTGGCCGATTGACCATTTGAGCATTTGACCGTCGCATTTTTCCAACCACCTCTCAGTTCTTCTCAGTTTGGCGGTCCAGAAAAGGAGCTATGGAGTTCAACATCAATCAAAGCTCGACTTGTCAGCTCTGAAAAACGATGAATGCAGGGAGAAGCTCTGCGAGATAGTGTCGATCTGGAGGGAGCTTTTTAACACTTTGCTGAACCAACAAACGCCGTCACTCCCTGGCGTTAATCAGTCCGCTTGGGGTGCGTTCTCACGTTCACTTCAATTAAGAAGGTTTGAGGTTTGCGAACGTGTAACTGTCCTATACAATGACTTGCGGTGGCTAGCCGATGTGTCATATCAGTGTTTCTATCCTCCCAGACAAGTCTGGTATCAATTTATCGGCCCCGGAGGGATGAAAGGCTCGTTGAGCACTAGGTCGCGCCGATGAAGTTCCAGGAAAATTCGTACGGCTTATAAACGCGATGAACAGAAGAACAACTGCTGCCGTTCGAATGCCAGCTACATAGATATACTACACCCTTCAAAGTGCAAACTAGAGTGAGACAAAGGGCCGTGGAGAGACCCTTTCTGTTCAACTTTGCCGTCGATGATATAACTCAAAGAGCAGTTCACCAGTGTCCCAGCGATGTCATTTTAACGCTCTATGTACGTCCCCTAGTGGATCTTGAGTACCCCGACGATGTAGTAATATTCGCTTCTAGCAGCGCGAAGTTACAACATGTTGTTAAACACAGTTACAACCTGTTATTACCAAAGTTAGCTGCAGCCTGCGGAGTGAGACTCCGCTTTGATGAATGCAAGCAGATGGGTCTCCCAGAGACCCTCAAAGGAAATGAGAGTGGACGGACAACCTATAGAGCCTGTCGGTGAGCTCTGTTATTTGAGTAGTTTGCTGAAAAACGATGGTAGCCACGAGAGAGGTATTCAGCAGAGATGCGCTAAAGCAAAATCGGCATTCAACTAATTGACCAAGTGCCTGTAGTCGACCTCCACCGCCAACAAAGTCAAGCTGCAAGTCTACTTATCCGCGGTTCGCCCTAGACAGATTGGCAATGCCGTGATGGTGATGAAAAAGCTTGATTGCATTAAGAGAAAATTGTTTAGATGATTGCTAGTTACTGTTACTTTTGGCTGGTGGTGTGCCAAAACGAATAGATTTACTTGGAAGCGGATATGGAGTATCGGCGGATGACACGTAAAAAACCTCAACATCCTGTCCGACCTTCTGAAGTAGTCACGGATTACCGTCTTTGCTCCTTTGGTCACATTATGAGGAGGCCACTCAATCATCTTGTTTGATTTGTTCTGAGGATGCTTCCAGATACTAATTGGGAAAGCCCCCTGATCCTAAACAAAGTTTTGGACGGAGATGGTGAAAGAAGATCTGAGGAAACTTGGCGTTGACAGGCAGTTTAGTCGAGAAGTTTTCGCCCTCGAGAAATTCACCGCTTGTGGAACAGCAACGGATAGATAGATCCTACGCAAACTCTAGCCGAAGATCGAACAGGATGGGCTCGGATACGTTCACGGACGACACACCCGGACGAAGGACGAAGATGCGGATAGGCGCGTTCGGCTGTAACACCCGCCCGCCGATTAAGTTAAGTAACTCAAAGTATTGCACCCTCAAAAGGTCACTCTATTAGAAAGATATAATCATATGTTTTGCCGTCGTATTTTGATTTTTTCTGATTTTGATGAACCAACTGATGTAATCCTCCACAACGGTTTACCGCCTCATAGTGGCGTAGAGGTGACACTGGGCGTCGAACTGCGATGCACAGCGGAGGTTCGTCCTCCGGCAGGGTCTCCCAAGGTGAGAAAGAGTTCGACACATCCGACATTCCGACTTCTCGGAATCGGAAGCCTAGCTAAGAGTAAACCACTGCTAAGATTCACCACCGTCATGGCAAAATGTCGCAAGGTGGTTCCCTGATCCATATAGGTTGGGCGACGACCTGTGGTGAAAGCTAAGCTCGCCGTGGCATGGCTGCTTAGTTTGGGGAAAAGTCTCTTTGCCACTCCAGCATATTCACTGCCTCAGTACCCCGCACACTGGGCCCTGCCGTCTCAGACGTCGGACGGTATGGCGACCGGTGAGAGGCGATCAAATCTCAGGTTGCTCAGGACGTCATTGATTCTGGACCAAGGCGACACACCCACGACTCGCCATGGAGACTGTCTCAGACTGTGTACTTACAACGCGAGAACAGTTTCCACAGACGCTGACCTGCATGCCCTTCTCGGAGCTGCAGAGCGTATCAAATTTCACGTGATTGCTCTGCAGGAGACCAAGTGCAGAAGGAGCGACGTACGACAGATGAATGACGGTACACTCGTCATTCGTGGAGAGAAGGTTCCGCGAAATGTAGGCGGTGTTGGTTTTGTTGTGTACCCATCTGTCGTCCATCTCGTCGATTCTCACGAGATCTAGTCACCTCGTCTGGCCATTCTTCGCCTCCGCCCGCTGCGCAAAAAACCCATCAGTATCATCAACTGCTACTCACCAACATCAGTAGCTGATGAATCCGAATTGGATGCGTTTTACGAGGAGCTGGAGGAGATGATCCGCAACGAGAAGCCCTTCTACAAATTCGTTGTCGGAGACTTCAACGCAAATCTAGGAAAGGCTACAAAAGAGGAATACAGGATCGGAAGACTTGGAGTAGGGGACCGGAATGAAAATGGTAACCGTCTCGCCGGGCTGTTGTCCGCCGTTCGCCTCTTTCATGGGAACTCTCTTTTCATTAAAAAAGATCATCGTCGGTGGACATGGGAATCGCCCAATACTCACCAACAGGAGGTGGTGTCTACTTGACATCTCTTTAGTACCATCCTTTTGCAGTGGTTCTGATCACCGTCTCCTTCGAGCGAAAATACGACTTAGCCACACGATGGAAAAGAACATCTGCTATCGGCAACGAAGGAGAAAAGAAGTCGTCTACGACGATTGTGTACTCGAGGACTCCTTGTCCCAAGGTGACTGGCACATCGAGGAGGACCCAAACGTGGACTACGAGATGCTGCTCAGAGGATTACGAGTCTGCGCTGAACGTGCCTTCTAGCCGCGTACGACAAACTTGGATCGAATTTCGAAGGCCACCAAGGAATTGTTGGAAAGAAGAAGGGCTTTGAAGCTTGATCCGAATGCATCGCACATTGAGCGGTTAGTTGCAAACACTAGCTGCAGAAAAGCGTTGCAGGAGGATCTTTTGAAGTACAGGCAGAAGAAGATTCTAGAAGCAGCACAAAGAAGAACGAGTCTAAAGAAGTGCCGCAGGGATCTCCGCGAATATAATATTCCATTAGCAGCCTTGCTGAGCGAAGACGGGACTCGCACGTCTTCTCGTCGTGAGATGGAAATCATTACGGAGAGGTTCTACTCGAACCTTTTCCGTTCATCAACTCCTGTGTCAAGCCCAATCATCCCCACTGGCGAAGCTCCACCACGGATTCTCCCTTCGGAAGTACGAGTCGCTATCAAGAGTATGAAGCCTGGCACAGCCCCCGAACCTGATTTTATATCAGCAGACTTTCTTCGGGCTGGCGGCCATCCGCTTCATGTAATCTTAGCAGCGCACATGACATCTTATCTTCAGAAAGAAAGGATCCCAGACCAGTGAAAGACCTCGCGAACCGTTCTTATCCATAAGAAAGGTGACCGAGAGGACCTTCGGAACTACCGTCCGATATGCTTGCTGAGCGTGTTGCACAAAATATTTATCAAGATCATCCTCACACGCATATCTAGGACGGTGGATGAAGCCCAGCCTCAAGAACAACCAGGGTTCCGCCACGGGTTCAGCTGCTTGGACCACATCCAGACCGTGTCGAGGGTCATAGAGGTTTACCGGGAATACCGCCTGCCCCTTGTTCTAACCTTCGTCGACTATGAGAAAGCCTTCGACAGCGTAGAAACGAATGCAATACTGTCAGCGCTGGTCGATCAAGGTGTGGACGCGTCGTATGTGAGGACATTAGCCAATTGCTACGAACGATGCACGACTAGGATGCAGCTCTTCCACCTCCCTCTCACCATACCCATTGGAAAGGGGGTACGACAAGGCGATACTATATCGCCGAAGCTGTTCACGGCTGCATTGCAATGGATAATGAAATCACTATCCTGGGAGGAAAGGGGCATACGTGTTGATGGAAGATTTCTCTCGAACCTTCGTTTCGCGGACGACATCGTTCTCTTTTCGAGCAGTACCAATGAAGCAGAAACGATGCTCAACAAATTGAACGAAGCAGAGAAGAGAATAGGACTGCGAATAAACAGAAAGAAGACACAGTTTATGAAGAACGCCTACTGCGAGGACGGAGGAGTACAACTTGAAGGCTCCCAAATCGTGGGAACTTCGTCATACGTATATCTCGGACGTTCTATAAACATTTAAAATGACTTGAAGGAAGAACTGAATAGAAGAACGAGAGCAGAACGGGCAGCATTCACAGCCGTCAGGGAAGCTACAGACCAACTGAGGACCAAGATCTTCGTGCCCATCTGTTCGACTCGACGCTTCTTCCAGCGCTCTGTTACGCAGCGGAGACGTGGGCAGACACCGCTGCCACGTTTAGGAAGCTACTTACTACCCACAGAGCCCTTGAGAGATGCCTTCTGAAGTTTAACCGGCGCACACAACACCTTGCCGGTCTTCGTAGCTCCGACTTAAGAGGAATGTCTCGTCTTCGCGACACAGCGGATTATATATCGAAAGCAAAGCGTAGATGGGCCGGTCACACTATGAAAAGAATAGAGAACGGTAGATGGACCAAAAGAACGCTAGAGTGGATCCCAAGGGACGCTAAACGCCCCCGAGGGAGACCGCCAACGAGATGGGGTGACGTGTTCGCTGCACGGATGGACCAGCTGAGAGCTCAGCTGGATACGGCTCAAGGACCTCGTCAACGTCACTCACGAAGCTCGAGAACATCTTGGATGACAATGGTGAGGGAACGAAACGAGTGGAAGAGATGCTGGGGCCCGCACGTTCAGTGAAGACGGGCCATCTAAGTATCTAAGTAAGTAACTGATGTAATAACGATCGATAGATTTCTACACTACCTTCTTGTTCTTTCTGACAGCCTAATGAATCCACCAGTCTCACCTCACATTTGAGAACTATTACGAAACCTATTTCTCAAATATGCACATTTCATACATGCCTTTCATATTAGTTAAGGCCCAAGGACGAGCTATCTCGTTATTCTGGGGCAGGTGACAGTCGTCATTGATAACTCTGTTCACTGGATCCTCTCCCCGGAGCACATCAGCTCGATAAATCATTCAAAGACCATGTCCACAATGACAATCACGACTACTTACGAAACGCCATCGGACAACGCTTTGTCAACGATAGTTTAGTTAATGAAATTCTAAAAAAAAACATTTTCAACCTGTCTTTATAATCGAAGGACTAATCACTTACACTGTTTTGCAAATTTGGAAGTAAACATTCATAAACGGTATACATAAACATTTATTTATCCTCACTAACACATGACAGAAACTAACTTGCCTTATCAAGGCCAACATACGTGGTTATATAACTTTCGACAATGGTGAGAATGTAGAGTGCTTGCCTGTCTGATGAATGGCAATGGTTCGGCTTTTTTGATTTTCGTTACACATAGACAAACAAACAGATAAATATAAACACACGGACTAACCGCGTTATTATATAGCATGATCGGCCAGGACGGAAGCCAGCTTGCTCATCGCGCGTTGCTTCTTCGCGATGTTTAATAAGTCGGTCCAGGATAATCTACCCCAAAACCTTGTACATAACATGTAGCAAACAGTTTCCTCGATAGTTCTTCGGGTCTGTAACGCATAACATCTTGTGGAGGGGAATTATGATAGTGTGTCTCCACGAGTCAGGTATCCTTTCGTCTATCCATATTGAGCAGATGATGTCTGTCATCCCACGAATCCCAGACGGAGGAAAATATTTCAGCATTTCTGGCGGTTCCTCGTCAACTGCATGTGTCGGTTTATGAACGTGCTCGAGTTCAGGAGCTCACAGTGCTTGCCGATTCAGTTCTTAAAGTGTTTCCTCCAAATTAGAAGGGTTGGTTCACCGACAGCCACTTCACTGGCAGTGTTGAGGACCGGAGAACATCTTTTCATCTTGGCGCTATACTGGTTTAATAAAGCATAGGCTTCTTGTCCTCCCAGGCCTTTTCAAACTCCTCCCCTCTTAACGTCCACTCATTATCGCGGTCTTGTTGCAAATGACGACTAAACTTCCTTCTCAACCGCTTTTCATTGTTGAAATCACCTGTGCTGCGGGCGACCCATACAGAGTTGTACGTGGATCTTGTCTCCGCAAATGCAAAGGCAAAATTCTTTTGCAGCATTAGAACCTAGAATGTTTCCCTTACAGCATCCTAGATGCACTTTGTAAGGACATACGCAACGCTGAGCTTTCTCCTGGTCCGTACTTCAACATGAATAGACCCACTTTGGTGAAACTTCGTTCTGCACTCTTTGTCTTTTACACCTGCAATGTCGATTTTCGGATGAAGAGGAACTCCTCGGTTTCTCTTGTGGAACCGTGTAGTGAAGCTGAGGAGAACTGGGCGGTGGTCACCAATATCCGACGTGCGCTCCGCTGGACAATACCATTTTCCTAGCACATCGGAATGTTGTTCACTTCCCACCTTCGCATTTGCGTCAATTTAGACAATGACTACCCGACTTCATCGCAGAAGGCGTCCTTACTGTTGTCCTCAGCGATTTTCGTAGGCGCGTGGGCACTTACGATTCAGAGACTTTCCTTTCATCAGCATCAGCGCAGTAAATAGTGTGTTCTCTAACACAGATGACGGACCGATCTCTGTTATGTGTTTCCTGCAGAGCAGCAAACGGCACACATACATAAATCGTAAAAGCTGGGCAGGGCGGTTCGTTAGAGTTCATTCGACAGTGTTCAGCTCCTTACCGTGCCGAAACGAATGGTTGTTGCCAAAGATATAAAGAAGTATTAATTATGGCTTTGATTCCCAAGAAGTGAGTTCCAAAAGAAATGAGGTTCGAAAGAAATATGACAATGCTAGAGAACTCAATTTAAACACGGCAAGAAAAGAAGAATCGAATGCGAAAGTTTTTTAAACGTCTGATCTTAGCATTACTTCAGAAGGGTGTAGAACTGATCGCATCCATAAGATCAACCCTGAATAAATGAGGAAGCGAACGGCATCCTTGGTATTGGACAACGCTCACCATTCTTCCATTAAA